>NW_024882836.1:0-182305 GCF_019059575.1 Amphibalanus amphitrite | reverse complement strand
CACGTGCAGGGGGCGTTTCCAGATCTCGAGAACGGCTTGGCCGATTGCGCTCAAATTTGGTACACGGCTGGGGACCGGTTAGTAGGGTGCCGTGCAAAAGTCATTTTGGACCCCGTTTGCACGTGCGCACGTGCAGAATGCCGCTTCCAGATCTCAGGAACGGCTGGACCGATTGCGTTCAAATTTGGTACACCGCTAGCGACCGGTTAGAAGGGTGCTTTGCACAAGCCCGTTGGCAGTACCCTCTCGCCCTTCTGCACGTGCAGGGCTCACTATCTCGCTCGCTCGTTCTTCGCCCAAAAGGCGTTTTACTGGTGGTATCTCTGCAGCTAATGTGTGCAAAACTTTCTCATAATCTTTTTAGCAAAAGCAGCAGACTGTAAAGAATAAGTTGTTCCAAGTACCTAATTTTAACCCTCGCCCATGTAGGGGGGGGGGGTTGGTGCAACCCCCCCCCTGAGGTTTTTCGGAAATAGTGCAAAAACGGGTTCCAAGTACCTAATTTTAACCCTCGCCCATGTAGGGGGGGTTGGTGCAACCCCCCCCCCCTGAGGTTTTTCGGAAATAGTGCAAAAACGGCGGCGCGCAGCGCCGCCAAATTTTGGGTACCTTATGGGGCAAACCTTGCGCATCTTTTGATTAAAAAAAAATTTGACCGGGTCATGTCAGGTCACGGAGTTATGACGTCACAAAGGGAAGAGCCTCCGGCCGGATTTTCACAAACTGAGTGCCAACGCCCGAGGTTTCCTGCCGGTGGTACGGACATCGGTTGATGGATCGTGATGAAACTTCCCATGCTGGGGCAAGTATTGGCTATTATATGGTATAAGAAACCTGACCGGGTCAGGTCAGGTCACGGAGCTATGACGTCACAAGAGGAACAGCGTCCGGTACTATTTTTGAAAAGCGCCCGAACCACTATTTTGCTAATTCTTGTCACCTCAATGGGAATATGCAGCAATATTAGCTTCTATAGGGAGCAAATGGACCTCCCAAATCCAAAAATACAATCAGATTTCAAAAATTTAAATTTTGATTTTTCGAATTTCTGCCGCCGACTGTGACCTTGCCGACTTCCGGCGCTCCCAACCCGCCATTTTTAGAGCTAGGGAAACGAAATACATACCAAACGATAGAGAATTGATCAAGGAACACGATAGTGAAGGTTTCAAGTCGATATCTCCGACCGTTTTGCCGCAATCGCCGCGGAAAGTTGAAAAAGTCTATTTTTTCCGAAAATTTGACCTTTGACCGGTCAAAAGTAGGTCAAATGTTGACCTAGGACCAAAAAATATACCACCAATCGCGAGATCTCGGCAAGAGCAATCCTTTGGTCTTTTCCGCTAAGCTCTACGACGCTCCGTTTTCAAACGCCAAGGGGGGTCGCACCAACCCCCCCCCCTGCATGGGCGAAGGTGGCAGATCGCCGTTTACGGGCGAGGGTTAACAGAGGCGTTCAATTACGTAAAATACGTTACAGCGCCTCTGATGCTACTGTCCTGCCTGGCTGCACTGCCTCCTTTGATCGAGCTGTGGATCCCCTTAACCCTCTCCGAACTCGGCGACGAGATTTCTCCTGACATTAATTTTGCACCGTGACTCCACCATTCATTAAGCATGTGATGCCCCGCACACGAAACAAGATTGATGCCCGAGGCTAGAAATAAATTGTTGCATTGCCAAACGCCCAGAAAGTTCGTGGTTGCAGCTTGCATCACGTATGCAGTGTGATTTGGTATTTAAGGAGTTATTTAGGAGTTATTTAGGAGTAAATATGGAGGATGTATTGGCGAACTTCGGCATCAACGTGCCGCTTCTACCATTCCACCGGGGATTCAATCTCAACTTTTCACAAAAGCCGAGGTGGTCCGATCCTCATCTTTTCACCGTATAGTTAAGGACTGAGGGGTCCGATTCTCACCTTTTCACCGCAGTCTATGCGGTCCGATCCTCACCTTTTCGCCGTAGTCTCCCTGCACGGCCACAGTGCTGACGTATTTCCAGCCCAGTGCGCGGACCACGTGCACCATGGCCTGTGCCTGCAGGTAATCGGGCGGCACCACGCGCGAGAAGTACTCGAACCGAGTCTTGTCCGACAGCTCCGTACTTGTGGATGCGTAGCTGATCTGCGGGATCTGTCAGAGGGGCAGCACCCGCCGTGTTAGAGACGATCGGAGAGATTTATATATCAGATTAGTCAAGCTTGCTTCTCGTGGTTTGTTGAATTTTCGGACCGTACGCTAGTTGATGGACACTATTGTGGCCAGGGGCCATCGTCCGATGCCACATTGAGCAAGTAGATGTGCATTACACAGCTGCAAGCAGTGCCAAACACACTCACCATTTGAAATGTGATTTACTTTTTCGAGGCGCATATATCAGGCATTGTTTGGTAATCAACTATCCTACCTTACATGTATTCTAAATCATGCAATCCCATGGCAACTGAGCCTGGACCCGGAAGAGTCAGTGGTATGTTTGATTCCCGTTGAGCTGCAGCTGAAATATCGCCGGCATCACAATGCTCTGGTCAACGTCAAACTGTCCAACTGGCATCCGGTTTGAGTCGCGCTGGGTTAGGGGCGGCACTGGATACTTCTTCAGTGATTCAACGCTGAGCGATGTCCACAGCAAACAAGCTCAGTATGGTCCGGGTATTATGACTGCAATATGGGAGGAAGAGTTTGTTGATATAGGTGATTAGGTAGAAGGGATCAGATACGGCAATGGCAGCCCGACCTCGATTGTAAGGTTACCTTATATGTACAGTCCGCATAGTTGCAGCTTGATATTACAGCATTAGGAACTCTTACGATCAATGTCGTTAGTATTTCGTTACCTAATTCGTCATCCGTGCGACGAGCTTCGAACTACAATAAACGAATCGCCCATCGGGCCACCGCGCCATCGGGGCGGCGTTTGGGAGCAGCAGCCTCGCCTCGGAAGACGAACTGTCTGTCGGCTCCTGTTACGGTCTCTGGTGCCGTACCGTGTCCTGACATACCCCCAGGGTGGGCCAACAATCACTGTCCAGCAGTGAGCGGCGCCGGCAGCCGGCCGCCGTCCCAGACACTTCTCAGAAACTGTTAGCGCGATGAAAATAGAAATGAATCATTGCAATTTGAGGAATTAGTGTCATACAGTCAAGAAAGTTATTTGGTACAGTAGAGCCATGATTTTTCATTCGGCGGAGTTCCTGACGAAGTAAAGTTACGTCTGTGCTATGGTTTCGTGGTGCCCAGTCATTCTTTATTCCGCTAATGAAGTTTTTCTGTGTTGATTAAGTCCTCAATTAGGAACTGTCGTTTAATCAGATAACACGGTTAACCTCAGCAGGCGTTTCAGCATGTTGACCACTGACAATAAAGTTTCAAGGGGCTATGAAGAGAGTTAATAACCGTTCAAATATCATTAAATTTATGGGTTTATAAGGATGCAAGTCTTCTGTTTTGAAGAGCACTTTAATCTTTCATGCATTGATTCACTGTAATACTTATTAATTTGCCTCGTCGCTCACAAAGATGCATATGATGAACGAGAGCTCACAAATATCAGTCATCCCTATGCCAGAAAACGTCCCGGACGCCATTTAAAAACCGTGGCCAACCGTATCTGCCTGTCGACGGTGCAGTATTTGCTTACAGATAAGGCATGCCGAGCCACATAAGCGAAGCTGCCATTGGAGGATAAGGACTCGCATGACTAAGCTACGACACCGTTTCTTGCCACAAGCAGCTGTCCTTGACGGGACCGACACGGGCGGCGCGGAAACCAAGTCAACTGAGCATATCGTCCGTCATCCGGTCAGCCGGCGACCGTCTGAAGACTTTGCCCCAGCACACTGGCTGGCAGGCTTCATGATAAGGATTCCTACGTTATTTGAGAACACAGGCCTGCCAGGGCAAAAACAAATAAATAAAAATGAAAATAGGGCACCACCAAAATTAAGTGGCCGAAATCAGATGAGGTTTTAATTTTGGGTATAGGTAGGGGCACTACTTCGATTCATGACCCTCCCCTTGGAGTTTTCCTGGATCCGCTCCTGGTGCCAACGCGGCTGCGGAGGCCAGGGGGACGCGTCCATGAGATTTAATTTCTGGACAGGAGTCTCCCTGAGATTTTGGTCGATTTTTTCTTGTCACGTTTTTTTTTTTTTACCAATTTGAGCATGCTTGCGAAAATAAAGTGGCCGAAATCCGAGGAGAAAAAAGATTTTGGGGGTAGGTGAGGTTTTGTGCCTCTGGGAGCCTGGCCCCCCACTTTCGAAAACGTTCCTACACCTATGCTGATTAGTGATCAGTGCGCTATCGTAATAAGCTTGACTTTCTTGCAATTCTTCCAAGCAACTTTGAGTGCTCTCTCTGGTGACAGCATTATGGTAAGGAAGGCGTCTCACCTTGAATAAGCGCAGAATTTTAGCGACGTTGATGCTGACGTCACTGAACGCGGCGCCAATCACGCCGGACACCGGGCTGGGGCGCGTCGCGTTCGTCTCGCACACGGAGGCGGCGCCGGATCCCTGAAACGAACGGAAACAACAGGCTTAGTCACTACATACCGTGATAATGATGAAAAGCTTGCAAGATAAACAAAAACAATCTACGTTTCGTGTGACATGTCCGTTTCGGCTAATTCAGATGACTGACGGATGTGCGTCGCACGTTGTAAAATTGGCTCTGAACATCCTCTCTTCACTGTACCCCTAGCACCCTTCAATTGTTTTTGGGACGTCGTCAACATAGGCGGCGGAACGGGGGGGGGCGGGGGCACCGTGCCCCCCTTTGATTTTGGCATTTTAACATTAGCCCTATGGGCGTTTGATGCAGAAAGAATGGGACCAAAGGTCGGCAGTGCCTCCTCCCCTTTCATTGAAGGTGTTCCGCCGCCACTAGTCATCAATGGATGTCAATCGGGGCTCTTTAAAGCAGAAAGAGGTTGACAGTTTACCCACATTCACATTTAAGATGGGCTACAAATGTCTTACTGCCAGGACCATCCTTTAGATACTGGCGGACCGTTTTGCCCGACTAAATACTGCCTATACCTATGTTCATGGAATTTTTAGTAAGCGATTTTACGCCACATAAAAATGCTGTGCTCGTCGGCTAGTAACCATAAATAATCAACACCATTACTGAAATGGTCCGAGAGAAGTATTCGTGTCAGGGAAAGCCATAGAGAAGGGCTCCTGAAACTTAAACGTATAAACGTTACAAAGGAAACTGATGTAAATGAAAGCGTCATTAAACGTTGCTCGAAGTGTTAGATGTCCAATGTCTATGATAAAATACAAGCAACGGTACTACGAGGTGGTAAGTATGTAAGTATGTACATCAGCGTCAAGACGCCTCGTACCAATGACTGCTTCAAAAAATAGGTTTTAACAAAACTGACAGAGAGAGAAGGAGAGATAGAGAGAGAGAGAGAGAGAGAGAGAGAGAGAGAGAGAGAGAGAGAGAGAGGGAGAGAGAGGAGGAGAAGGAAAAGGAGGAGGAGGAGGAGGAGTAGGAGGAGGAGGAGGAGGAGGAGGAGGAGGAGGAGGAGGAGGAGGAGGAGGAGGAGGAGGAGGAGGAGGAGGAGGAGGAGGACCGCCGACCGCCCTGGCGCCCTTGGCAGCGGAGCGGTCCGAGGCTGGCGGAAGACGACCGCTGCCCTGCCTGCTCCGAGCCCGATAGCGTCGAGCACCTACTAACGGAGTGTCCCGCATACCCCGCACCCGAGGCCGGCTCTGGGGTTTTACGCCAACGCTCCGTGAAATCTTCCAGGAGCCGGCCAATAAAATCACGGAGTTTCTCCGAGGAGTGGAGCGCGCCGAACCCCCCGTCGACGTGCTCCCGCGGCGGGCCCCCTAGGAGGCCCGCCGCGTGGCGTGCAAGAAGAGAGAGAGCAGGAGGAGGAGGAGGATGAGGAGGAGGAAGAGAAGGAAGAGGAGGAGGAGGAAGAGGAGGAAGAGGAGGAGGACGGGGTAGGGGTATAACGGGATATGAGCGTACATAGAAATGAAACGAACGTCACTTTTTGTCAGGATGCTAGTTTAACAAAAACAAACCATGTACCGACGCAAATTACATGTTAAGCGCCGTTTAAATGCAAAAGAGCGAGCATAAAGCATGTTTGCATACATATGGGTGCTGAACTGCCCATTACCTTTTCTCGGTAGGGTGACTAATGATTTCCAATAATGAATGCAGCGCACAATGCGCAAGGCCACGGCCAAAGAGATATGCACTTAGCTGTCACTGTCAGCTTTAATTACTTGAGTGGAACAGCTACATCTACCTGCTTTTACAGCGTCCAATCGGCAAGGACGGCGACTGGACTTTGTAAGTAGTTATATATCCTGAGCTACTACTGTTTTCACAGGCAACGCTGTTTACATATCGCGAGCAACCACACACTCGCCCACGCTCGGAGAACAGAAAACCCGATCAGACTAGCGAAAAGGAATGACAGTATTTAGGAGCAGCACGATGGCACTTTATCATATTTCGTTATTATATAAGACGAGAAGCCAGGGTGCATCCTCAACAGGCACAGGCTGTTCCGTGGTTCAGACAAGCAATGAATAAGATTGGCGAACCATAGCCTGTACAATTACCTGAGTGACAAATAGTGTTTGTTAAGCGTCAGCATGCTTCATCAGGAGATGTAGGTTCAACGGCAACGCAGCACACATTAATGTAACAATCACTCAAAACCAATCCGCTGTGACGCTGCTACTTAGGTATCTCTTACTTAAAATTTATAAAAGCTCATTGATTCAGATGTTAGATGCTTTTCGTATGGAATTCTATACCTATTCGCGTCCGCACTCACATTTTATAATTTGATTGGCGGTAACAATAATTCAGCCAGCTAACACCATCTCTACTCTCTACAATCTACAAATGCAGTGATACACTTCACTTAACCCTATTCCTGGCGGGCTCCGCCGGGACAAGAAACTGGCGGGGGGGGGGCCGATTCGGCCCCCCCCTGAGATCTCGAGAACGAAGCAAGATAGCGACAAGCGGTAAACGGCATCGGATACGCACGGCCAAGATCTACAATTTTTACTGAGGTCATTTTCAGGTCAGGTCAAAGATGACGTCACAGGGTCGAAAAAGTCAAAATGGCGGCACTAGATATGGAGAGAGTTTTTCTCGAATAACTTTCGAATTAGTCAAGATAGGAACAAACTAAGGGCATCATCGTGATCCTCTCGTCAATCCGCATCGAATGATATATATGTTGACCTCGAAAGGTCAAGGTCAAAGGTTGACCTCAGGTCACGTGACCTCGAGGTCATCATGTATCATTCGATGCGTCTTGACGAGCTGAACACATTGAGACCATCCACGCGTCCGTATCTTGTTCCTGTACGGAGTTATTGGCCAAAAACCTTTGGTGACCTTTGATGACGTCACATGACCTCACAGCTGCCCAACAGCAAAACAGACCTCAAGGTAGTGAAGGTTGATCGTATATGAAGTCATGTATGGTATATGGGGCCATTCCGACCCGTTTTAGTGGTAAAAACAGGGAGTTGATTTTTCCCCCATTGACTTATAATGGGGAGGTCGCGAAATTGACCTGACCTTAGGTCACCGATATCAAAATTCCGAGATATACAAATTGTAGCTACTAATGACCTAATAATATCCTGCGAGTTTCAAAGGCCTCCGACATCTACTGTAGCTCTGGCACGGTGACAAAGTTGCAAAAAAGTGACTTGAGGTTGGGTCATTCAAAGTGACCTGGTGACCTGACCTTAAAAGGTAGGAGGTTCAAACTTGCACACCATGTGTAAAATTGATGAGGTTATAGTCATACCAAATTTCGCGGCGCTACGCGCCGCGGTTTTCCCGCTATTCGCGAAAAACCTCAGGGGGGGGGCGGATATCCGCCCCCCCCCCGTCGGTGCGCGGGTTAAGTTTTCTTTGAACTCTAGAAAAAAAACGGAAATTTATTATCGCTTTCTGGAGCTGCGGGAGGGTGAATTCGCCCAAAATGCCCACCCTGGAACGTGACGAGCTAGGTTTTGTGTTTTGGCTCTGACCCCCCAATCCCAAAACCGTGGTGGAGCCCCTGGGCTAACATTTCTATAGAAACTAACATTAATACCTGGTAGCATCAGGAAGCGTCATGTGCTGAAGTATGGCCCAGGTTTCCATAAAAACAGGAGCCAAAGTGTTCCGTGTTCTTGCTCATGTTACAAAATTGCTTAGTTTTACCACGCTTCGAAAGAAATCAAAGCGCCAATGCCTGTTAACGTTGGGTAGCGGCATGTCGTGGAACAAGGCACTGCTATGTGTGCCGTTTAGGCGGGACAGCCCAGGGTGCGGGCAAAGTCTGGGGAAACTAGTCTCACGTTGCATGGACTGGTTGCAGCGAATAACAGGAAGTTGACCAGTGTGCAAAATTTACCGGAGATTGGTCGTTGGTGCTGATTTAGACGGGGCTTTGGAGGGAGTGCTGGTTTTTGGTGCTGAGTTGTGAACAAAGTGTAGAGCAGTGCGGACTTTGCTGAGAGTAGGAGCGGATCTGGAGTGTGCGGAGAGAGCAAGAGAGGAAGAGAGAGAGAGAGAGAGAGAGAGAGAGAGAGAGAGAGAGAGAGAGAGAGGAGAAGGCGAGAGAGAGACGAAAGAAGACCCCGTGATCGTCAAGTCTGTAAGTGTTTGAACACCGCATGGTCGCAGTGAAATTTGCAAAAGTTGTGCATTTAATTGCAAGAGTTTATGAAGAGTGTTTGATCTCAGATTTAGTTTTTGCCACCACCAATACAATCATTGCGTAATGTTTTATGATATTTTTCTCATTTTGCTCTTTTACATATAAATGTATTTGTCACTTTATATGGGTTTTACAAGGATAAAATTATTAGTCCATATGCTCATAAAATATCATAACTTTCCTTTCTCTCTCCCTGTCTCTGTCTCTGTCTGTGCCTCTCTCTCTGTCTCCCTCTCCCCCCTCTCTCTCTCTCTCCCTTTCCCTCTTCCTCCCTTTCTCTCTCTCTCTCTCTCTTTCTCTCTCTCTCCGAGCCTGATATTCATCCTGCCCGTCTTTTATACTGCTTTGCCACAATTCTCCTAACGATGACTACCGTCAAATCTTACATAATGACATCATGACAGCTGTCACTCAGCCCGTCATTAGCTCGCCGATCTGTCATAAAATGTGACAGTCGGTTACAGTCAAGCCCGGTGCAATTCCGTTCGCTGGTTTCGGAGGTCGAATGGTGACCTTCTTTCGGTCGATTTCCCTACACTGTATATGTAGTTCTAACTTCTAGAATCTAGATAGCTGATTACTCCCGGGTTTCTTCCATATTATCGTAATATACACCATACAGCTTTACATTGATGAACAGTGATTTTCTGTGTTAGTCCGTGTTATGTATGAATTTGGTAAGGTTGTTGAAAAATTGCCGAAGATAAGATAATTCGTCAAATTATCTAAGGTCTCTAAGAATTTCGTAATCTTTGGAAATAATGGCAATATTCTATTGCATTCATCACGAACTCATCATTGTTTCTGACGTGGCACGGGCTCAGCTTGTGTTGCCGTTTATCAACGAGCTACGAGATCCCTGTTGAATAGGTTGTCTAAAAACTGATCACATCATGCATGCTTTACATAAACACCGTTCAACTGTTCGATTTGAAGAGACAATTATCTCTAATGGAATCCGACGAACGCAAACTGTCATATAGTTTGTACAAATACTCGTACGTTTGAACCGTACAACTTACCCTGAGCGCTGAATTCACACAACTCACGGCCAGGAAAATCTCATGAGAGTCCCACAAAGAAATTCCCATGCTAGCCGAACAGAGGAAAATATCTGCAAACACACACAGAAAAACTTGGAAAACTCTTGCTCTGCGGCTGACTGCGTAAATTCCCGCCGGGTACCTTTCCGCGGGAATCAATTTATATCACTGCTTGCGCTGTTGTGTGAATGTTGACGTTTTGATCGCGCGCGAAAGTTTCACAGAAGCGTGGCTTATTCTTCGTGATTTTTTTTCTTGCTGAAGCTTCTCCTTTCTCGTCTCACGTTTCTTTCGTGTGGCTTTACCATTCTTAGGTGCTTTCCATTATTTAAAAAAAAGTTTGTTTTCCTTAAAAACCTTTTTTCGTATGATTATGCATTGAAATTTGTCCAAAATGTTGGCGATAAGCGTACAAGCCTACTGATTGCCCGGTGCTCAAAGCTAACTTGAATTAGGTACAAAGAGGAGAAATCTGGAATATTTCTCTGAAATAAAAATTATACCCTTTTCTAAAACCTCCTACGCTACCGCTTGGGTGTTAAATGTCACGCTAGTACCAAAGTAAAGTTAAATAAACGAAGTGCCCAGATGATGCAGATCGTATAAATGTTATATATGAAATAGTCGCTGCACACGCATTAGGTTTCCGTGTGTCCACTTCTAGTGCTTTTCATGTAATTGCGTTGCCAGCCCGTACCATCCTATCCTCGAGCATTAATTGCAAATTCCCTAATTAAGCTGGTGTAGGTAATCAGTTATATGGAAGGTAAACATCATCAACAGGTCCCGATATAATGTATTTTTTAACAGGATCCGGAATTTTATAAAAAGTGTATTCCACTTTGCTAATGATATGCTCTTGATTACGTTCGCGACAGTGCCATTCTAAGTAAACTTTAATTACTTTTTGGTATTGTAGTGATCATTGGGTATTTTCCGATTCGCCAAGCAGCGTTAATAAACAATTTTTAATTGGTTTCTTACTTCTAGTGTAAAGGTATTGCGTACGTGGATACACGTCATAAATTATAAGGCACACTGTATTTTATTTTGATACCCGCATGTTGTAGGCATACTAAAGCTATGCGCTTTTAATTTGTTATACACGTAAGCTATAAACTCGCCCTAGATGGAGACTTATATGATGTAATGTCGCAGAATATGAAGATTTATACAGATATACGGCTCTCCACCATTTTCTCTCGTCAGTAGTGTCCACTGAACTCTATAATGTGGAATGCGCATCGGCCGCCAAATGGTGTCCAACGGTGCCGCCAGTTGCGCAGACCAGAAAGCGGCCGCCGCCTGTGCTGGGGAATAGGGAATTCGGGATCTCGATTTACGTTTGCGGTCGCTGCATCCGTTACGCTCAAGCTATGTGGACACGGAACCCGGCATCTTACGCAGAATTGAGTGGAGAACAAGATGAAATCCTAAAAAATCATCAGCTATAAGGAACTAATACGTTAAACCCTTATAAGTCAATGGGGAAATATGAAAATTGTTATTTTGGCGCCGAGAATGATCTGAAACTATCTCAAGCATATAAAATCATGATTTCATGCACTCTTTGCAAGGTTCTATGCTTCATATTTGCATTGTTGCCCTTGCGTGACGTCATTCGTGACGTCACAAGGGTCACCATTTTTCTTCAATAACTCCCGATCAAATTGAGCTAGCGAGTCGAGAAAGCCACCAATGGACTCAGGAAGACCTGCCGAATCGAATGATATGCGACATGACCTCTTTCGACCAACTTCGTGACCTGGGGGTGCTGACCTGACCTTGACCTGAGGTCAACACCCTAAGTTGACCTGACCCGAACAAAAAGTATATCACTCGATGCGCCTGAGCTAGCTGAACACGATGATGCCAAAATCGCGGCTCTACGGCCATTTTTGGCGAAGTTATTTACCAAAAACCGAACCCGTGCCTTAGATCACTTGACCTGACCTCAGAGGTCACCGGTTGACCTGAGACTCTTACAGCGGGTTCCTACCAGTCACTCTGCATTATACTTTGCCGCATACGACCACTTTACCGCTTAATTCAAGTTTAATTAGCGGTGCATTAGCGAGGTGGGTTCAATCAACCCCCTCGGCCGGGGCAAATGTAGGTCAGGCGAGTGAATTTGAGGAATTCTGAAGATACGATCGTGTTCCCCACTCAATTCTGCGTAAGATGCCGGGTTCCGTATCTACGTAACTTGAACGTAACGGATACGGCGGCCGCAAACGTAAATCGAGGTCCCGAATTCCCTATTCCTCAACACAGGCGGCAGCCGGTTTCTGGTCTGCGCAATATGGCCGCCACCGTTAGACACTACGGCCAATAGGGTTGAAGCGGCATTGCTCCCCTGTGGTAGTGTCTCACAAACTTGAGATTTATCACATTCTCGCAAAGCAGGTATCCTATTTTTCATCATTACCAGAGTATATTTCTCCATTTAATTGATGCTTTCGCTCACATTTTGCATGGGGCCCAACGTCTTTTTCAATGCCGTACAGAGTCGAAAAAGTGACGATGCCACTTAGCGCGAAGGCTTCTGAAGTGAGAAATCCTGTCTGAATTATCGGAGACTTATTGAAGGTCTGATATTGACAGATGAACTTCCTAAAGTGGGTTCCAATGCATCAAATTCCGCTACAGCTGTATGAAAGGTTTTCACGCATTTCAGTCCATCGTATGTTGACGGTCCAAAGAATCATTTCGTTGACTCGGAAAACCGTTTGTCGGCACTGGTATCAAATATGTTACCAAATGCCTTGAATAGAGTAGTACGGCATTTTATCAGATTGGGCCCTTGTGAGCTTCTAGTTTCATACCAAGTTCCACCAGCTGTCTCAAATGGGCAGACGCGGCGCACTGTGCGCCATTTATGTCACACGTGTGCCTCTAATGGCGCAGGACTACTTTCTTCTCATTTCGTCCCGTCTGAATGGTTCGTCAGCTGTGTGATAAATGTGTGTTCGTCACTAAGCGAATATATCCTCTTGCCGGGTTTTTCGTATACAGGTGAGGGCTAGAAAGGAATATTCAACTTTTACCACATGATTAGGCAACTTGTATTTTTTTTTTGTATAGTTGTAGGAAGTAAGTTACAGGATTACTAAGGAGAAATGTATCGTACTGGCTGGCATGAGCAATGCAGGATTTTGAATGAGTGAGTCGGAAAAACCGGACCGATAGCATTCCAGATCAGGTTCCGGGTATGGAATTAGCGTGTTTCTAACGGTTAGATACTGATTCGCACTGTGCTATAAGTCTAGACAATCCGTTGTAGGTATGCTGTACAAGCATACGCCTGGTGAGGGTCTATAGTAACATACGATTTTTGTGGTTATTAAATTGATACGATTGATGTTTTAATACAGTCGTAGGTGCTTTGTTCGAATATATAATAACAGACAGTCTTTATCAATATATTATTTGAGACGGTTGATTACGAGCGAGCGAGCGCAGCGAGCGAAGCGAAGTCTTTTCAATATAACGGAAAAATCTCAGTATGAGCGGCCCGGCCCGGCCCGGCCCGGCCCGGCCCGGCCCGGCCCGGCCTGTAACGCTTTTGAGAGGCTTATATCTCAGCAACCGGTGGACCGAATGGCCTGCGGTCTTTTTTGCTGGGTAGCCCCATCCCTTCTACCCCGTAATTGACTACTTTTGATACATCTCAGTGACCGCCGTGGCACGTGCCACGTGAAAAGTCAAGGTTGTTCAAGCAGTTTTGCAAAAGTAATGATTTTGAGAGGCCCATATCTCAGCAGCCGCTTGAGCGATTGTCTTGCGGTCATTTTTATAGGGTAGCTCCATCCCTTCTACCAAAGGTCGGATACTCTTCATCGATGTGAGTGACCCCCACTGCACGTGCAAAATACAACAATAAGAGGTGCCAAATTTGTTCCCATTTCAGTAACTCAGTAATTACTGGGGCGATTTTGCTAAAACTTGGCATGCAGGTAGGCACCCACCAGGCAATGCATTCCCATGTGTTGCGGTTAGGGTGCTACTGCACGTGCGCACGTGCAGGGGCGTTTCCAGATCTCGAGAACGGCTGGGCCGATTGCGCTCAAATTTGGTACACGGCTGGGGACCGGTTAGTAGGGTGCCGTGCAAAAGTCATTTTGGACCCCGTTTGCACGTGCGCACGTGCAGAATGCCGCTTCCAGATCTCAGGAACGGCTAGGCCGATTGCGTTCAAATTTGACACACCGCTAGCGACCGGTTAGAAGGGTGCTTTGCACAAGCCCGTTGGAAGTACCCTCTCGCCCTTCCGCACGTGCAGGGCTCACTATATCGCTCGCTCGTTCTTCGCCCGAAAGGCGTTTTACTGGTACTGGAATACGATTTCTTACGGCATGATGAGGTTTCATAATTGCCAATTATTTTTACTCATAATCTAACATCAGACGGTTGTTATTGTAATCATGCTACAAACGGTAAATAAATTGATATAATTTCATCTCTCTTTGCCTCATAGAATGTACTATAGATTTGACGTCACGAACATGTCATCCCCCTCTGATTGGTCAGATGACAGGTGGGTGACGTCATACACCAACAGCTGACCGGCTGTCAGCCGACGAAGCTTCACTGTCAATGTCAGCACTCAGCAGCGAGAATGGGACGCGAAAGCCCGACTTCTGTCAAATTATTGCAGCTTTTGTGCATTTGGTGTTACGTTACGGAGTGAATTGAGCTGTAAGGATTACACGACTAGTTATTGAATGATTGGAGTCGATGGCAATTGAGATACGTTCGATTTCGTGCGAGAGGTTTGCACTGCGCACACATTCATTTTCAGATCATTTCATGCAATAGTTCATTATTCCCTTACATACGCGCATAGAATGGAATGATGATTCCGTAACATTTCCGAGATAACAATAGCCCTTAAGTAACCACGTTACAACAATTAAAATTAACAATTGTGCATAATTACATCAGTCCTCTTCACTCATAGCCGTCATAATTACAACGGTCATCACCGTCCTGAAATTTTCACGGCACTCCGGCCTTGAAAGTCAGCTCGACACGCTGGACACGCTCACTGAGTTTTATGAAGCTGAGTTTTGTGATTTCGCATGTGACGCAATACGCACTGACACTTCCTTTCGCTAGTTTCGTTCCGTTTCGTTGCACTTCAGCGAATTCCGAGTGCGAACATTTGAAGTCGACGTTTTAGACGGAGCTACGAGTTAGGTGGTTTTTATTGATGGATTATCGGGCTGATGTCCTTGATCTCTTTTACAACGAATTGCATCTTGCGAGTATTGTTTGAAACTTGTTTTATTGGGTTGCGTTGATTGTCATTTTGTAGGTAGTCTTGAAGGCAGTATAGAAGTGATGCCAGTTTCAGTTTATTACAACAGCTGAAGGAAACACAATGCCAACCAAAATAATTTGCAATTACATATAAGGAACTTTAAGGAATTGTAAATTTAATGAAATTTAAAAGTTTGTAATTTTAAGGAAACATTAAGTTTCATATAGAATTTTAGCAATCGCAAAAGTGGTGACTCATTACACCAATGAAGTACCAAAAAAGTCCAACCCAACCCAAAATGATAGAACCACTACAATCCAAACCAATGTCAGTTTCGTGCACCAAAACCCGGCATCAACTTGGCATCTCTAACCGGGGGTCTTTGATGAAAGTGAAAGTACCTCCAACCGGTCGCTGCGGTAGCCCGTTCATTGCATTATGGACTGTCCAAGCGTTACGGGAAGACGACTCGTAACTCTGCCGCGGGAGGTAGATGGTCCACGGAGGCTGCCAAATGAGGGGAAATCCGGCTGCCATATCTTGTGTCGTCTCTTTACGTGTGACGTTGGATCAACATACTGCACTGATACAATTTATATATTTAGGTGCATGGAAAGAAATATGCACAATTGATAGATAGTCCAAAGAAATCCAACTGATTGATCTAATTGATTGATAGATAGATCTAGTCCAAAGAAATCCAACCTTCCTTTCCTTTTGATCCCGCCCCTTTCCTTTCCCCGTGCGTTTACCGAAGGTCCAATATATCACATTTCGGTCCGGTTTTCATGACCTTTTTCATCACGTTTTCGTTGCATTTAGTACCGCGAGGTCAGCCCCAGGGTCAGCTCAGCTCTCATGCCCAATGGCGTCATGATTACCTCACTATGACGTCATTGGTCACCGTACATGCACACCGGTCGCGGCAGCGGCCGTCCGCCCGTACGCTCCAATGACGTCATTGTTACGTGATCGTGACGTCGCTGTGACCGTGAGCTCTGCCAGTAAGCCCCGCCTTTGCGCCGCACGGCGAGCGAGCGGGCGAGCTCAGTAGGCAAGCGTCGCGCAGTAGGCGAGCGTCGTCCCAAGCGCGCGAGCTCAGTGTATGAGCGTCGCGCAGTAGGCGACAGCAGTGAGCAGCATCAGTGTTCTTTCAGATGTGGCCGGTGTCTCCAGCTGCCGACGAGGCCGAGAAGCGATGCTGGTTCATCCGGGTCGTGCCGTTTTAATAGGAGGAAGTTCCCCAACACATCGCGGGGAGACTTGGAAGGAACGTCTGGATAGAGCTCAGCGCGGCGACGAGTACAGCGGTGGGAGAGCTCTTGGTGGAAGGGGAAGCTCGGTGGTAAACGTGCGTGATTGCACTGACGAACGCCCGGTGAGGGTAGTTGGTGGAAGTGGAGAAGTGGGGACGGATGGTGTGACAAGTGGTGAAGTTGAGGTAGTTGGTGATAGGGTGATTGGTGACACCAGTGGTGAGGCTGGAAAAGTCACTGGTGACGTGACGTGTGGTACACCAGCCAACGGGCTAAATTGTGGTGTTGGGGAGGAAAGCAGTGGTGCCAACGGACTTAGCAGTGATTATAGTGGATTCTTCAGCGGTCCCTGTAGACTCTCCAGCAATTCAGGCAGACTCCCAAGTAGTTCAAACAAGCACACCAGTGGTAAAGCGGCTGGTGCCGGCGCTTCCAGTACCAGTGCTACTTACCAACCCTACAAGAACTCCAACAAATCACCGAGTGTGAGCCTCACAACATACCCTACCGCTACAAAGGAAAGCGATCTTCCGGGTCATCACAAACGTTATATCGCCGGGAGGCGTTCCCCTTCAGACCAACCCTCTTCCTCTAATTCTTCTTCTTCCTCTTCTTCTTCCTCATCCTCCTCATCTTCGTCTTATACGACACTCTCTGAAGACCGAACCTCATTCATCGCCGACATCATGAACCTCACGTTCGTCCCAAACTCCCGCACCGATCCCTCGGTGGGCAAGTCCGGTCGGCCGAAACTCTGGGGACCTCGCGCGGCTCTGCAACTTCAACATCAGCGCCAGGCCGTGTTGGAGAGCGTGGTTCAACGCGTAAGACCGCCGGCGTTCCAGCGAAGTGTGTCGTTGGACCCAGGGAGAGGTCGACAGACTTTGCAGGAGATGTGGGAGGAAGAGAGTCAGCAGAGACCTCTGCATCAGACCGCTTCGGCAGATCACCTTGCTGATGTGGCTGATGATGATGAAGCGGCTGAAGACGAGGCGAGGGACCGTGTGGTGGCTTTCAGACCAATGGGCGAGTGGAGGAGACATCGCGCGCCGAGAAGTGCCGGACAGACGGCGTTAGCTTCACGACGTCTCGCTTCAGTGACAGACCAAGCTGCGTTAGTTGAGGAAGCTCCCGCCACTCGCCGAAGAAGTCCTCGAGAGAATGTTCGTGAGGGTAGCACCTCAGCGGTTGTGGTAAACTCCGCTGTCACTCATCTAGACACCTCCAGTGATGTAGGAGAGGATGATGAACTCGTTTCTCAATCTCCACGACGTGCGTCACCTCCTGGTGTAGCCCAATACGAAGAGCGAGGTCCACAGTTCTCCCCGCAGTATCGGCTCAACTCTGAAGTGCGTATGGAGCATGAGCTTCGTGATCGAGGCATCACACCACGGCCAGGGGATCTCAAGTTTTCGAGGTCGCGAGTGATCAAACGGAGACTCGTGGCAGCTGAAGGAGGTGACGACGTTGAGGAAGAGACTGCTGTACGGAGGAGTGATAAAGATTCGACGACGATACGGCCGGAGGTAACGCGAAGCCGAGGGAGTAGTAAGAACAGGAACAACAGCAGTAACAGCAGTAGCAACAGCAGCCACCTCAGTAATGGTAGTGGTGCTAGGAGCAACGATTACAGTCGTGAGGACGTATCCACAGATGTAGACGATCCCGCGCCTGAGCTGCACTGCCATGGAGTTGGTGCTCGTAAGCAGCTCTACGCTACCAACTGGTCTACCCTCCACGCGTCCCTTCAAGACCTCCGCGCAACCACAAACGAGCGACACGCACCCCCGCCACGTCCACCAACTCGGAGGAGGTACGAGGGTTCTGTGAGCCTCCCTGGGAAACCGGCGGTGGTCCAGACTTCTCTTGAGAGCACAACAACCCAAGAAGAGACATCGGGGGGTGTCAGCTCTCTTCAGAGACTGGCGGCTCTTGCGTCAGGGAATGACAGCGGAGTGACGGCTGGAACGCTCATTCCGAGGCCGAAGTTGATCCCCGATGTGCATCAATATGGGAGGAAGCGAAGGACTGGAAATCTTTTCCAGTATGCACGTGAGTTTTGAATTGCGCTATGGGGGGAGGGGTGCTCGTGGAAGTGCTAAGGAGGGAGTGGCTTGGGGAATTGTTTAAGGGTGAGAGCATGAAAGGGAGGGTTCAGCTGGGTCTGAGAATGGGTGGGAGTGAGTTAGGAGGAAGATAATCACCGGAGTAAACCCTTCCGTCTGTGAAAACAAAATGTGTGTCTCTCCCAAGTAATATGAAATCGACGCAAAAAAAAAAACACAACTATTTTTCTCTACTTTTTAGCTCTTGTTCCTATTCTGCTTGTATTTCACACAGGTATTTCGTAGCTTACTGTTTATTTAGGATCATCTAGATATTTTGCTATCATCTTGTGGCCAACGATCCAACATGCAAGGTAAGGCGTTCACCGAGTCAGGAAAGCCTAACCTCCATCGTCGCTGTAGTTTCATATGACGCATATTCTCGACGTCAAATCAACACATCAAGGTAAGATAAATCATCGACTTCTCATCTACAACCGCCGATGTTTTCAAGGTAAGATATGTTCTGGAAGGCAGCTAAATGGTGCTCAATCATTGGCATCATGTACTCCATGGTAACTTCATCGTTGTGGCTGTATAATCCACTGGCCAGCCAGTGGTATAAAGTGGGGGATGTAAGTGGGCCCTGTAATGGTCCACAAAGCCTCTGGCCCCACGCAAGGTAAGTCGTCCGCTAATGGATTGTGCTTTCATTTCAGCAGCATGGATGCGTTTTCTCCTGGGTCTGCGTCATGAAGTGTTACGCTTATTAAGTGTTTCCTGCTGTTTTAGAATTAAATGCGTGTTGGGTTTCACTGCTGGTTATTTATATTTACCATCCTTTTTAATAAGTTAGTTAAAACATTTTTTAGCTGCTGTGATCTTTGTGCATTGCACAATATACTGTATTGCAGAATGTCATTTTCAGTTTCTTTTAAACATTTTTTTTTTCTGATATTTCTACTTGACTTCAAGACAACGTAAATATTTGCAATTGACATATCATAACGTAAATAACGTAGCATGTGCGTAAGCATGCATTGTGTGTTTTCAGGATCTCAACCTGAACCAGTACTTCCAAATCCCATCTACCATAGACCTCTGTATACAGAGGTCTATGCATCTACATATATTATCTGGTAAGCCTGAACCCGATCAAATAATCCCTTCCAGTCTATCTCCCTCGCCTCTAAACCATTTCCCCTAAACCATTCACCACCCAAACCGGTTTATGAAGCGTCTGCTTCCGTGTGCCTGGGGCTATGTCCTCGCTTGTTCCTGTTCCGCGATGTTACTGTTCCGTGTTATCGGCTAGGTGTGTGCCCCGGAGGTATTCCGGGTCCTCCCTCTCTCACTCCCCCCCGCCCCATCCCCACGTGCCCGTCCGTCTGTCTGTCTGTCTGTCTGTCTGTCTGTCTCTCTGTCCGTCTATCCGTCCGTCTATCCGCTCCTCCCTCCCTGACCGTCAGTCCATCAGTCAGTCTGTCTGTCTGTCTGTCTGCCTTTCGACCTGTCTGTCTGTCACTGTCTGTCCGTCTGTCTGTCTGTCCGTCTGTCCGTCTATGTGTCTGTCCGAGTTAATCTAGTCTGAGTGTTAATCTAGCTGACCTTGAGCCAAATCTAGTGGATTGGGCTGTGAGCGTTAGCTGAGTTCATACCGCGTTGGCGTGGATCTCGCCGCCGGCGGTGACGCCGTGCCGTGGTAGTAGGTTGGGATTGTTGGTCGGTGGCTCATAGTTCTTCCGTGTGTTCGAAGGATGGTTCGGTCCTTCTTATTCGATTATTCGTTTGTTTGTTTATTTGTTTGTCTGTTTGTTTGTTTGTTTGTTTGTTTGTTTGCGTGCTTCTTTGTTCGTGTTTCTCCGTTTGTTTGTTGAGTTGTTTGTTCGTTACCTCGCTCGCTTCTTTATTCGTTTTATTGTTCGATGATAAGTTCGTCGTTTGTTTATTTATTCGATTTTGTGTCGTTAGTTTCTTCGTTGACTCGTTCGTACGCTTTCTCGTTTTGCTGATTCGTTTATTTGTCCGTTGGCATTCCCTTTGGTACGTTATTTTGCTCTACTTTATTGATACCTGTATGCGACGAAGCGTAATGACAGCGTAGCTTTATCGTCACGTCTCCTTGTTTGTCTATGTAATAGTACCTTTTGGAGTCAGCCGTGCGCGTTAACACTTTTCCCTGGGTTACCTGTGTGATGCCTGAGGATGTGTATGTTTTTGGCTGTGTTTACGTGATCGCAAGTACGACAGTGCATGTCTGAACGTGACCCGATTTGACTTTGGATCGTCACGTCTGAGTTTTTTTTTTCGTTTTTTTTTATGAATCCAACGTAATTCTACGTGTTTGATAGATATCTTGTTATATGAACCCACACCTTGACGCGTCACTCGTCAGACTAATGCCACCACGCCAATAGAGAGCCAGTGGGAACATACCTTTACTCAACGCATCAATATCAATAGAGAGCCAGTGGGAACATACCTTTACTCAACTCATCACCCACATACCTTCAGTGGCTAGATTCACTCCCACTTTTCTTCACTGGATTCCTTTGCAAACGGGCGTCTAACCGGTTTCAATGAACGAGCTAGTCTCTTATAAATCTCGCCAGTCTTTCATGCACGCTGTACCTGCGCTCTCCTGCTAACCCGCGTGTTATAATCCGTTGCGTAAATGCAGATTGGTGTGCAGCGTTGCAGCCGCCGCCGCCGTGGTTTCTGAGCTCTGTCCCCACTGGGTCACCTGGACAAGGTCAACCCCTCCCCCCTCCCCTACCCCTTACCCCCTCCCCTCCCCTCCCGGGACTGAAGCTGGGCTGCTCCCACGGCCGGGTTAGGTTCGTGGGGTGGAGTGGCGACTGAATTGGAATGGCTGTTCTATCACCACAGGGTTGTTGCGTGTTGGTTAGAACACTGAGACTCTGATGTTGATTTCCATGTGTGTTAGAAATATAGATTTTGTGTAAATCACTAGGAGTCATTCGGAGTTAAGTCTTATGTCAAAACCTAACTTATATGCTATTTATATTGATATAAAATGCTTTGATATCCAATATGATATATAATATAATATATAGCGCCGGTAGGTTTGCCCTAGTGAAAAATATTTATTGATTGAGCACTCAAAAACATTGTTCAAAAATTAATTAGTGCCTATACCTCTTCAATGCTACCTCTCCGCATTTACCTTATTGTACCCAACTGTCCTCTCTGACAGCTCAAGAGACACCTGACCCAGTTTAGCCCTCCCTCTTTCTCTCCTTTCGATCCCTCTCCCTCTCTCGGCGTTCCCTCGTGCCCCCTCCCCTCTATCACGATTGGGGGGGGGGGGCGCCACGAGGTTACGGGACTCACGACGGGTCACGGCAAGTCTAGTGGGCGTGGCTTTATGTTTGTAGGCGTGCTTATGTCTTAGTACGTGTGGCTATACATTAGTGAAGACTGATGGCTTCGATGCTAGCGTGTTCTTGATAGTGACTTCATTCTCACTTGCAATGCCTAATTGGTCAGTCTTGAAAGTACCGCATATCGGTGCGGCATGAATCCATCAAGCCTGACCCAAAAAGGGCTGCTAAATTTGATTATCGCCGAACCAGCTCACATCTTCTTCCATCCCCCATGTTAAATGCTTCGTGACTCTCACATTTAGCAGCCATTCCTCAGTCGGACTTAATAATCCACTGCACTGTTGCGCGGTACTTTTAAGACAAACTGTACATGACATTGAATCCCTACCTTATATCAGGCGACCAGGCGTGACCCACCGATACGCCCCGCTCCCCCACAGCCGATAAGGGGTGGCCTGTTAAGACTGGTTTTTAGAACACGGTGACCAGACGCGATACAGGTTACGCCCAAATCTCTGCCCAAAACTGGCTGAGCCTGATGTAACTATAATTTCAGGATATGAGTCATGGGGTCAAGATGGGGCAAGTGGAGAGATTGTGGCTATTCGGACAATGTTAGAACTTTGCTTCTTATGTAATTATACTTTTTCGTCTACTAGTCATTCATTAGGTAACCCAAGCAGTAAATGACAATGGGGCAGGATTAAACGTATGCCCCCCCAAAAAGATGGGCACTGGTTAAATGTAACAGTGAACCCAGGTTGCTTTAGGTATTGTACTGACAGTACTTGCACTTCCACAAAACAAACTACCAAACAGTTGATTTGATAGTTTGTTTCGTGGAAGTCCACGTACTGTCAATACAATGGTTACCTACTTGTCCAAATAAAACTACAGCTTGCTTTAGTAGTATGGCAATCAGTTGCATATTGCCAAACTTCCAAGACACGCCCATTTAACACAATTGCAAGCTGTGACCTTGCACATTGGATACACATACACAATGCAATGACGAAACATGTCATTTCACAATCCGAACTCAAATCTACACACTTTGATAACAGTATCACAATATTCCGTGGATTGGTCCAGCTCCCTTGGTTTTTACATCTAGTCGTATGTTTCTCGTGTATGCTACAACTGCCACTCTATGTAGTCCACGGCCTTGCTTTTAAGACCGTGAGTTTTAGCCGTGATTGAAATTATCGCACCGTGAGGCTGTGTGTGGCTGTGTGAAAAGCTGTGATTTGTGTGAATATGGCCGTGGTTTCGGGTCTGGACCGATGTTGCTAGGGTGTACTTCACCGTGTACGTGCACATAGTGCACGGCCTTGATTTTGAACTGCGATAGTCACGACCGTGATTTTCAAACCGTGAGTTTTAGCGGTGATTTAATAACGTTATTGCACTACGTGGTTACTTGCTGGCTCAGAGGCGATGTGATTTCAATAGGTGCTGTTCCCTTGTTCCACATATTGTCAATATAGTTGTTCCAGTTGTTCCCTGATGTTCCCATGTGTGCGTATATCACAGTGTGAGTCTATGAGACTTGGAAGAAGACTAGCAGCCCCCATTGGGTGACCTGTGCTGTGTACTTAGTACTTACTTACATGGGTGGCGGCGTAGAAAAAAAAAACTTACTGCTGGGTACTGACTCCTACTCTGCTACCCCGCGCCCCGTCCCTCCTCTATCTACTATACCTCTGTGGATCTGCTCCTGAAGAGGTCATAACATAGATACATATATGTACTCTGATGTTGGGTTCAGGATGATGTTTTGATTAGGGAACTGTTATAAATTCATAAACCCAACTATGAAACCTGACTCCTCAATCCCCATGCATTGAACTCATACGAGCTTCAGCTGACCCTTTTATCCCTTACTGACCAATGACCCAGATGACCTCTGACCTTGCTGACCCTTTTTTGATCTTTGACCCTCTTGATCTTTGAATTTTTTTTACAGAGGGCTCGTTTATGAGTTGCTAGCATGCCCTGCTGGCTACCTATGCTGCCATTTAACCCTTATATATGCAGACCCATGCCCCGTATGCATTGACCTTCAAGTGTACCCTTCGCGACCTCTGAACCCTTCTGACCTACCTGTGCTGACCTTTGACCCGGTATTTCCACAGAGGGCCAAGTGGAAGTCTCCAAAGATGGGAGGACCCTCAGCCAGATGGGACCGGGGAAGGTGTTTGGAGAGCTGGCCATACTCTACAACTGCCAGAGGACGGCCACCATCAAAGGTCAGTTTTATGGCGTGGAGCATAGAGTTGTGACCCTTATTGACCAGTGGCCACCAATAAAGGTTAGCTTTGTATCGCACAACATTCAGTCGCAAACCTTATGACTAGGAGCCACCACCAAAAGTCAGATTTATAGCGTACAACATTGAGCTATGACCCTTTTGACAAGTAGCCACCAATAGTGGTCAGATTTGTACAGTACAACATTGAGTTGTAACCCTTATTGACCAGTGGCCACCAATGAAGGTCAGATTTGTGCCGTAGAACATGGGATTGTGACCCTTATTGACCAGGGTCCACCAATAAAGATTAGTTTTGTATTATCCAGCATGGAGTTTTGACCCGTATTGTTTAGGAGCCACCAATGAATGTTGGTTTTGTACCTTACAGTACTGAGTTTTGGCGCTTATTGACAAGGAAAAGAACGGTTCCATTAAAAGTCACTTAAGGAATATCAGTTCAGCGATATGATCATAATATCATTTGAATATAATTTGAATGTAAAAATATAATCATTGTAATATTTACCGTCACAGAAATGTCAATAAAAGACCCCATTTAAAATACGTGTAATTGTGTGCGTGTTTACGCTCGCATAGGTGTACCTATAACTGCCGCTCTGTGTATCTCGTTTGTATATTCTCTCACATTACCCCCTCCCCCTCCCCCTCAGCGGCCACCGACTGCAAGCTGTTTGCCATCGAGCGGCAATGTTTCCAAACCATCATGATGAGAACTGGCCTTCAAAAGCAGGCAGAGTACACGGCCTTCCTAAAGAGGTGAGGCATTCGCTAATGCTCGCTTTATATCGTGCTATACCATATAGTTCTCTCGAAGCGGGGCAAGTTAACAGCTGCTTTCAAGATCTGAGGCGGAAGCCAAAACTTAGTTTACGATTTGTGCCTTTTAAAGCTTGTTTAGTGCCTTTCAGATTGCCATGATATGTGCTGCAGGTATACGAGCTCTATTTCCCCCGGCCAATCCTGAAGACATGGAAAGATAGATAAAGTTCACTTCATACCGTATCAAATTTATGTCGTGAATCAAGGCTACCCATCAAACGGATGATCACAATTCTATGGTTACAGTTTTTGTTTTATTGCACGCTACCAATTTTGACTTGCCTCATTATATCGGGTTTTCTGAATAATGACGCTATTTTATCCATCTATCCGTCTTCTCATCCTCAGGATTAACCATGCTCCTGATCCTTGATCACGTTTACCACTGCCCTGAGGCTGATCTCACCGTCACAATGGGTAAGGGAGTAGCGCTCATCCCTCTAGCTTTAATAGGGAGTAGCTCTTCCGTTCAGCTCCTATAGGGACGCTGTCTCTGTGGGATGGCCTTTTGATGCACCGGGTGTTCCCAGTGCTCTCCCATCGGACGATCCTCTCCCATCGGGACGTTCTTGTCCCATCGGACGCTCTTGTCCCATCGGACGCTCTTGTCCCACCGGCCGACGCTCCTGTCCCACCGGGACGTTCTTGTCCCACCGGGACGTTCTTGTCCCATCGGACGCTCTTGTCCCATCGGACGCTCTTGTCCCATCGGACGCTCTTGTCCCACCGGCCGACGCTCCTGTCCCAGCGGAATGGGCTCAGCCGCTGCGGCGCACTAGCCGTTGGTCGAATATCTGCCAAATGTTTTCCAGTATTCTCTCATCTCTTGGTCCCCGAATTACCATAAAATGAAGAGTTCATTATCAACATACCAAATCAGTTTTGATAAGTCTTGCTCTTCAAGTTTTACCCCTTAGCCATTTCATTTGTGACCACATGGCTGCTGCAATAAGTAAGAGCGTGTGGGCTATAATTTACGCCGACACTTTGGGCGACGTAGCATGATAACGAATATATATGTAAATACACAGATCAGTTTATAGATATAGATATAGATATAGGTATAGAGGTATATAGATATATAGTGATAGGTATATAGATATATATATATATATATATATATATATATATATATATATATATATATATATATATATATATATATATATATATATATATATATATATATATATATATATATGTGTATAAGCAGGCAATATATCTTCTTTGAGACAAGTTTGGTTGAATACGATCGCGTATTTGTTTTTTTTATCACTTTCTTTTGAAGCTTTTCTTTCTTTCTTATCACTTTCCGGTCAGTTTCTGGCAGCTGGTGTAAAGTATCTCCAATGTTCATACATGCATTATATTGATTCACGTTTTGCGACGCGTTTCGAAGTACTCACTTCGTCATCAGGCATTTACACTTTACACTCTCATCACATTTAACACTTACATTATATCTAAGTTACTTCATACATTTTTTTTGTTGTTGACCTTAACACAAATGCGATGTGACCTATGTCAAAATTCAGTGCACGGTTGTTCGAATCTAGTTCGAAAATTCAAACGTGCTGCTTCCATCATGCAACATCTTCATCTACTACCACCACTGGCGGATCCAGGGGGGGGCCACCGGGGCCATGGCCCCCCCAAAAGCCTGAAAGGGGGGGCCAACATATCTTTTGGCCCCCCCCAAAACGCTTGGAGAAAAATTAATGTGAGAAGGTTGCGTAGTAGATACCTACTAGAATCAGCAGCGTGATTCAATAGCGTAGAGAAAGTCAGGGGCGCGGGAACTACTTTCAGACTGGGGGAGCACACCATAATAGAGATCAACCTAGGGTCCCCCCAAATCTAGTTTTCTCACCGGTTTTAGGCCACTTATTTTTCATCCCTTGGCTTTTTCAACAAAAAAAAGAAACAGTTGCAAAAAAGGACGGTATTCCGTCTGAAAGTTGTGGGGGCACCGCCCCCACTGGCGGATCCAGGGGGGCCACCGGGGCCATGGCCCCCCAAAAGCCTGAAAGAGGGGGCCAACATATCTTTTGGCCCCCCAAAACGCTTGAAGAAAAATTAATGTGAGAAGGTTGCGTAGTAGATACCATAATCAGCAGCGTGATTCAATAGCGTAGAGAAAGTCAGGGGCGCGGGAACTACTTTCAGACTGGGGGAGCACACCATAATAGAGATCAACCTAGGGTCCCCCCAAATCTAGTTTTCTCACCGGTTTTAGGCCACTTATTTTTCATCCCTTGGCTTTTTCAACAACAAAAAAAAGAAAACAATTGCAAAAAAGGACGGTATTCCGTTTGAAAGTTGTGGGGGCACCGCCCCCACTGGCGGATTCAAGGGGGCCACCGGGGCCATGGGCCCAAAAAGCCTGAAAGAGGGGGCCAACAATCTTTTGGCCCCCCAAAACGCTCGAAGAAAAATTAATGTGAGAAGGTTGTGTAGTAGATACTTACTAGAATCAGCAGCGTGATTCAATAGCGTAGAGAAACCCAGGGGCGCGGGAACTACTTTTAGACGGGGGGGGGGGGAGGTCACACCATGATAGAGATCAACCTAGGATCCCCCAAATATAGTTTTGTCGCCGGTTTTAGGCCACTTATTTTTCATCCCTTGGCTTTTTCAACAAAAAAAGAAAACATTTGCAAAAAGGAGCGGTTTTCTGTCTGAAAGTTGTGGGGGCACCGCCCGCACGGCCCCAGAGTTGGGGGGGGGGGGGGGGCAAGCTGCCACCACTGCCCCCTCCCCCCGGTTCCCGCGCCTATGGAGAAACTACCGGGTTTACTAGCTTCCTTCATAAAGTGTCGTCATGTCTTATCGTCACCCGAGAAGGTCTTATTGCATAAATATCGATTGAGCTGTCAAGTTAACAAACTTGCTGTGGCAGCCTCACCTGACATGACCCGGTAACTTTTCATTCACGGAATATGCGCAATAAATTTTTTAGGAAAACTCCCTGAGTTTTCGTTGAAAAAAAAAAACTTGTTTTGTTTCGTAATTGTACAAGAAGCATATGAGGGACCTTTTTGTCCCTTCCTGCGAAACGGTAAAAGACTTATTTCGGTCACAGCTCAGGCCAATCTCTAAGGGTCAGTCGGGTCACTTATTTCTTAAAAGGGTCCTTACGGCATCCAAGGACCAATTCCGGCTTTTGAGTGCGCCACATCAGCATTTGATGCTACGACAGATGTCGAAATCTGAATATATGTTACAGGCCGTATGAAAATTCGGTCCGTTTGCAAACGGCCTGGCCCAGTCAGGCCATATGAAACTACCTGAAAACACCGGCCGTTTGCAAACTATGACCTGAAATATCAGACCGTTTGAAAACGACCTAGTTAGTTTCGGCCTAGCGGATCCAGGGGGGCCACGGGGTCATGCCCCCAAGCCTGAAAGGGGAACAACATATATTTTTTGTCCCCAAAAACACTTAAGAAAAATGAATGTGAGAAGGGCGTAGTAGGTAGAGAGAAAATACCGTATCATTAAAAATATGTGAGCTTGATAAAAGTGTTGGTCTTGTCTTCACCCAAGAAGTTCTTATTGCACACTTTAACCATGGATGAAAAACCTTCATCCCCTGGTTCTCCTTCATCCATGCTTTAACTCTCGATCGACGTGTGAAGTTATCGTGTAAGGTATCATGAAGCCGATCGCGACGAAACTTTAGTACCCTCATGGTGACAAAGTCTGAAAATTTCATGACCCTGACCCAAGTGAACTTTGACTTGTGGCCTATTTCTCGAGACTATCCGTGCGTTCGGAGAGCATGGAATATTCACCGTCCCCGGGAATATTCCCCGTGCCGCGTTCGGAGGCGTATCTCTCTGAACGGCTAATCTCCGGAAATATTCCGCGCGCATGGAATATTCAACGGATTCCACATGGAATGTGCCTCTCCGAACGCACCATATGTTTGGCCATGTTGGAGGCCATGTTTGGCCGGAATAGCGATTCGGCGTATGTCGGCTCACATTATCCGCGCTTTCATAGTCTTTTCGTGGTTTAAAACGCTCAAACATGTGATATGATGTTGCTCCCACGCATTAGGGCGGATGCCAATGTCACCTTACGGTCAAGTCAGGTCATTGACCTTTGATGACCTCGGTGCACTTTTCCGAGTTTAACATGTTTATAGGATAGTTTCGTTTAGCTGATTTTGAATTTAGCATTTTGCAGCCATTTGAACAATTACGAAGTAGTTTTGATGCCTTCGTATCATGTTACGTAGCTGTCAGTGGTAGTGGACACCTGCTATACGGACGCCCATAAGTACCCCTACTGGTTGATCTGACCTGACCTGCCCCGACATGGTCTAAACGCATGAAGACATTATCTATGATCCAAACTAACATGAAATTTGTGATCAGCACAAAAAAAAAAAACGTATTACAGCCTTACTTTAGGAGGTTCTGACAGGTCCTGATTTTTCCGTCTTTTGGGTCTGTGACCTGACCTGGGCGGTGTTTCACGGCACGCTGCCAGCCGCTGCCAGCGCTGATGGCACTTTTGGTTTCAATGGAGACATCAACAAGCCTATACCCACAACACTACCGAAGGCTGACCTTAGCTCGCGGAATGCGCTGTCAGCGGCTGTCAGCACGACCGTGAAACACCGCCCTGGAAGGTCAACCAATGACCAAGGACCTTAAAATCGGGTATCATCGGCTTCGTCTCGTCACTCACGGGCAACACGCCTGTTTTTTTCCGCGAGCTCTAGCTTAATCAGGGGCCGAACGGCAGGGGGTCCAACCGACACCTCCCAGCCCGCGAAGGCTGCGCCACGCACCGACCCGGAGCGGGCTAATTGGTCGACAAAAGCAATTTGAAGTGTTTTCAAAGTAATATTTAGGCTCGGGTTGGGTGGGCTACCATTTCTATATTTTTTTATTTTTAGTTTTAAAAAAATATCGTTTCAGGGCTGTGACGAAAAAATAAGTGGCCTAAATCCGATGAGAAAACAGGATTTGGGGGTACCCTAGGTTTGGTTACTTGCAGGAGTTGGCCCCCCCCAAAACGCAAGTCTGGATCCGCCAGTGACTACCACCGATCTAGCAGATACTAACGTATCAGAATGAACGAAATGTCTCGTTCACTATACACTGAACAGTCCCCTCCCCACGCACACACACACACACACTTCACCATCACCTCCTATCCTGTCAGCGTGATCCGTCCCCTGTGTTCGCGCTGATCACACATGGACGGGCAGTGTTCTAGGATGTAGGCGGCCTCGAGGATCCTCAGCTTCCACATGTTGTTCTCCCTGTCCAAGATGCTTGTGTTGTCCACCATGTCCTGTCTTGTGATGCGCTCACCGTGGGCACGCTGGGAGTGTTCAGCTGGACCACCCGCAGACAGATGGTATGAGAGTCGGCGGGACAGGGTCATCGTTGTGCTGCCTATGTAAGACGATGTGTCTCGGAGCTTGCAATCTCCTTTTTGACAATTGTATTTGTAGACAACATGCGTCTCTTGCAGGCAGCTTCTTTTGGGGCGGTTACAGATCACCAAATTGGCTGTTTTGGGGCTCTTGTAGTATACGATCAGTTTGACTTCATGCCCTTCCTTTGGAATCACATTTTTCTTCAAAATGCTCTTCAACACCTTCTCGTCACTCAGGTAGGCCTCATTCATCTGGTTCATGTAGAACAGCTTGTGAACCTGCGACTTGGGTTTGGGCTGGTCTTCACCTGTCATTTCTCTGCCGTTTTTATATATATATATATATATATATATATATATATATATATATATATATATATATATATATATATATATTAATCTCAGTGACTTATCTGTCTCTGACTCCGCCTCCTCTGTCTCTGTCTCTGTCTCTGTCTGTGTGTCTGTCTGTCTGTCTGTCTGTCTGTCTGTCTGTCTGTCTGTCTGTCTGTCTGTCTGTCTGTCTGTCTGTCTGTCTGTCTGTCTGTCTGTCTGTCTGTCTGTCTGTCTGTCTGTCTGTCTGTCTGTCTGTCTGTCTGTCTGTCTGTCTGTCTGTCTGTCTGTCTGTCTGTCTGTCTGTCTGTCTGTCTGTCTGTCTGTCTGTCTGTCTGTCTGTCTGTCTGTCTGTCTGTCTGTCTGTCTGTCTGTCTGTCTGTCTGTCTGTCTGTCTGTCTGTCTGTCTGTCTGTCTGTCTGTCTGTCTGTCTGTCTGTCTGTGTCTCTGTCTCTGTCTCTGTCTCTGTCTCTGTCTCTGTCTCTGTCTCTGTCTCTGTCTCTGTCTCTGTCTCTGTCTCTGTCTCTGTCTCTGTCTCTGTCTCTGTCTCTGTCTCTGTCTCTGTCTCTGTCTCTGTCTCTGTCTCTGTCTCTGTCTCTGTCTCCGTCTCCGTCTCTCTCTCTCTCTCTCTCTCTCTCTCTCTCTCTCTCTCTCTCTCTCTCTCTCTCTCCAGCCCCTCTCTCCACCCCTACATGCTCTAAATGATACCTAACATCTCAATTAACATGTTTTTTTTATCCAGTGTGCCAAGCTTCCAGAACCTGCCAGAAGAAACTGTCATCAAGCTGGCCGACGTTCTAGAAGAGGTAAGAAAAGCCGAGTCGGTGTTTCTCACAAAACTATCAAGACAAGTAAAGTTAGATTTTTAACGACTATGCCTACTCACTTCTGTGTACCGCAATGAATGCGACTATAGTAGTTGAAGCCTGCCTTATCGCTTTAACTGCTTTAATGCAAAGCGAACGTGAAGCGTGAATGCCTTGAACACCGTCCAGCTGAAAATATCATCTAGGTGTAGTTTGTTTTTTATGTTCGACTTTCACTGTAGACATCTTTTAACTCTGCCGAGATTTATTAGCGAGATTTGATGTCTCCTTATTTATTCGTTTATTTGCTCAATCGCCAACAGAGCAGTATCCACTTATAGACAAAGTCATAGTCTAATTTGAGTAGTAAGGAGACGTCCTACCACTCCTACCGGTATCTTTTTAGTTGAGTTTTATATGCCATTGGGTCAACAGTGCAAGGATATTTCTATTCTGCACTCATCTGAGATGCAAAGATAATAATTTGTTATCCTTACATCCCTCTGAGATGCAAAGATAAAGTCTCGAGGGCTCATAGGTACTTAAAAATCACTTGTGGAAGATAGGATAGGTATCTTTTCCTCACGTGTTCCAGAAAACCTCGCTCCCTCTTCGCTCGTTTTTCTTTCAGTAACCCGCTTGGAAAAGTATATCCTAATCTTCCACTCGGAGCCATGAAGAATCCTCTACCTCTTCCTAACGTTGTTGTTGTTGTTTTTTCAGACGTACTACAGTCAGGGCGACTACATCATCCGTCAAGGGGCCCGCGGAGACACCTTCTACATCATCAGCAGGGGACGGGTCAGTAATCGGTGACGTCACTGTGATGTGTGTTTGTGGGACGTCAGTCGTATGTTCGGTGACGTCATATATGATGTGGCAGTCCATTGTAATGGGATGTACTCTGTGATGTTTTATGTGACGTTGACATTCGTGTAAGGCGTCATGTATGACGTGATGTCATGAATAAGTTTATGGCTCTGTGGTATAGTGTGTGACGTCATATATGTAGTTACTCGTGTATTAAAAATTATTTCATATTGGCTCTGACTGTTGACTGATAGAAAGTGTAAAAGCTAACTATAGCGCGAGTAAATAGTTGACGGCCGCTTGTAAAAAAAGGACTCGCGAGTAATAAACTATGCATAGCAAAGAACTAGGACGAAAATACGTACGCAAAATGCTCGCAAATGACGTAAAATTACGTAGGCGATAAAGTACATACCTAAGGATAAAAGTACATTTCGCAATTAACCTAGCCTTGCCTGACCTGATTTAACCTGTGACATGACCTACCTAACCCGGCCTATGTTATACATTTGTACGCTATACCTTACGTACATTTGGGATATTTGTTTTGTCCTGATAGCTTTTGATGGTGTACATTTGCCATACGAGCATCTTCGATACGTAAATACTCGTACTTTTATATAAAACCCGTAAAATTTGCATCTCTCCCGAATCACTATGATGCAATACAACCGGTCCCGGGTTCGCTGTGTCCATGACCTTCGAGATGACCTTGACCCCTTGCTGACCCCAGGTCAACGTCACCATGAGGTCACCCGACTCGATGGAGGAAAAACTGATCCGAACGCTCGGAAAAGGCGACTTCTTCGGCGAGAAAGCGCTTCAGGGGTAAGTTCTGCCACCTGCTGAGAGCGGTGGGAAACTGTAGTTGGGTGGATGTGCCGTGATGGCGCTACTTCATGTGCTTGTATGAACTCGTATGCCGTCGTGGAAGTAACAATGGCCGCGGTGCGGTATATAAGATCATATCTACATGGCGACTATTAAATCCCAAAACTTTATGAATGAGAAGTGCGTGTGTATTTGAGTTGTAACCTCGTTTGATTCCCAATGACCCATCACCTCCGATATGTTTGTTTGTTTGTCTTGTTGCGTCTGACCGGAGCTTAGACTTTTCGGTCTGACCAGACCATTTCAGAGTTGGAGGGGTCGCCGTTCTGTCATTTCCATCCTCAGGATGCTGTATCCTCCACGCCGCAACGCCCCCTCCGGGCTGGACAGGCACCTTTATCTCATGCGGGCTGCTCCCTTGGAGCGGCACCGCAGCTACCGAGTGAGCACACCCGTAGCCTGGTACAGAGAGTGCTTGAGGGCTGGTCGGCCTGTCCTTTGGGATGACCTCAGCCCCGGTGACTCACTAGGGCGCCTGCCCAGACCAATGTCTTCCCCTATATCCTATCATCCTTCCGGCCCTGAAATGGTCTCGTCAGACCGAAAGCCCGGAAAGGGTCTAACCTAACAAAACAAAACAATTTAGAAAGGTGATAGGAATTAGAGGGGGACATTGGTTTGAACAGGTACCCAGGTGACCCAGTGAGGCTGAGCCCATGCAGTGGACAGGCCAACCAGGCTCTTGACACTCACCACGTCCGGCTTCGGGCTTGCTCCTGAGGGACCTATCCGCATGGGATAGCGCTGATCGACGATCGTCGAGCCCGGAAAAGGGGATGGAGGCGTGGAGGAAAAGGGTTTGACTGTGCTGAGGATGGAAACGACGGAACGGATGTGACTTCTCCCTTGACATTTCCCGTGGCGTGACCTCCTGTGACCTGTCTGACCTCTCGAACGCCCTCCTGCCTGCAGTGAGGACATTCGCACTGCCAACATCGTGGCCGACGACCCCGACGGCGTGGCCTGTCTTGTCATCGACCACGACACGTTCGATCAGCTCATCAGCAGGCTGGAGGAGGTCAAGAACCGATATGTCGACGAGAGTCAGCTCAGAAAACAGTGAGTGGCGGTGCTGACATCTAGCGGGGGTTTGGTGCTGACATCTAGCCGGACTTGGGGAAACATTGGTGAGGGGAGTGCTGACATCTAGCGGGGGATGGGGATAACATTGGGTGAGCGATGGCGCTGACTTATGTGGGATGTATTTACGGCGAACAAGAACTCGTTTGAGCCTTATGCTTTTCCAGACCCAGGTATTCAGAAGCCAATCATTATATTACAGTGATATATGTGTATTTGCCGGGGGGGGGGGTAATTTTCGGTCGGAAACAGTTTACTTGCAAACTTCATCTGAAGTTGTGAAAAAGTAAGCGCTGTATTTGGGACAAGCATATTGCCAGCGGAATAATGAAGCAGGTAATTCAGATATAATGCCTTGAAAGATAGGGGCTCTCCACTTTATATCCGGAAACAGTGGACTTTGAGTGTAGGTACCCCGGTGCTCTTCGGGGTTATTTTGCATGTTTTGTCCAAAAGTTGAATAGGGGGACAGCCTTGGCGTCATCCATGAGTTAGTACCAGAGGTGGAGATCTTGGGGGGGGGGGTCAGTCAGGACCCCCCTGAAAACGAATTACTGCTATATGTAATTCAATGGTACTGCATCCAGCCCGCCTCCATCTGCCCGGCCTGCCCCCCCCCCCCCCCTGAAATTTTAACAGATCTCCTTCCCTGGTTAGTACCGATTTGTGGCACTTTGGCTGCTTAGTGTCGTTCGTAGCTTGAAACGCATGTCTGAAGTGAAATGCGTCTCGTAAGTCATTATAGTGCCCCGTTTGCTATTTTAATTCGAAATGAAATGAAGTTCACGAAGTTCTTGTGTGGCATGAAGTTCCCAGTGCTGTCTCGGGAGAGTCTTTAGGGAGAGTAAATCACGACTTTCTGCATCGCATGGCCTACCACTTGCCCTATCTTTCAGGAGTATACCGCTATATGATGAACCAGATACGAAGGAATCCGATCACAGGTTGATTTGATGCTAGTATTGAGTACCACTAACCTTTTATAGTCTGGCAAACCCAAGAAAGAACGGAGCTAGAGCGCCTTGGAGTTCTTTACACGTGCATTGGATAATGGGGATAATATAGGTACCTGTGTTTTAAGACTGTTGACTGAAAGAAAGGAAAGAACTATCGGGCGTATATGAAAGTGAATATACGGGCACGTGCATCAGTAACTGTTGCGCTTTGAATCCGTTCTTTTTTATGTTTGTCAGACTGTAGTTGTTGTGTCGTGAATTAACCAGGGGTGCGATAGCTTTAGATGTATGCCGTCATACAAAAAAAAAGATACCCAGTATCCATGCAACTGTCAGCTGAAGTCAGCAACATAATATCTGTTTCATAAACATCTAATCGCACCAGCTAATCGCACATAACAAACCACAGTTATAAATGTGCATTATTCGAAATTAGACTCGTAACATTTTTCGAAGTTCCCAAGGTGAACATTTGTTATTTTCTTTCACGACGCATTCCGATTTACACTTGGTACAACACTTTGGTGCATCATATTTTTTAGGGTGTGAAAGGCCGTTTACACAAATATGCTTGCCTAATATTTGATAGATTTTCCTCTTTCTTTATTCAGATGCCGAGCATATACGTTTGCTGTACAATACAAGCTCGTGATAGGCACATTTTGTAACATGTTACAAATAGTACAATACGATGCAGCTTTTGACACAGTAGTACCTACTACTAGCGGTAGCACTAGTAAACATGATTGCTTACGAATCTTATGACTCTGCGATGGTATTTGCATTTTATTATGATTTAATTTTTATTGCCACTAATTGCATCCACATACGTAAGAAAAGCTGCTCCCCCTGCAAGGGTTAACAATCATACACGAGTCATCAGCTACCGAAGGGATGACCTCACCTTGTTTTTCTCTGCCTAGCGAAATGTTACTTCCGAACATATTCGTACATATCAATTAGTTTATTTCACTAACATCCACAAATTTGACGTTACAAGATGGTCGACCACCTTGTTGATTTCGAGAAGGCGTATGTGGTTTATCCATAACCTTATGCTCAGCTTTCAATACATTGTCATAGACAAAACGTTATCACTTGTATTGATGTTTTATACCATGCTGTTGGACGCAGCTCTTAGGATTGTCTGACTAATGTGTGGTCAGTGTGTTGAAACTGCTTTATTTCTTACCTACTTCTCTTACCCTTTGTCCTTTGAGTGTTACTTGAGCAAATCATTTTTCGTGTGTCTCTCTTCTCTCAGAATTAACTGTTACTTTACCGACGTCTTTCCCCACGAATTCCCAAAGGTCCCCACGAATTTCCTAGTTTTAACCAAATTATCCCCTATTAACCCCTCTGTTACTCCCTCAGAAGCAACCATATATTTCCCGACCTCACTACCCTCCAAGAAATCCTCTATATTCCCCCAATAACCCGCAATAACCCTCCTTCTACTCCCCTGAGAATCAACCGCGCAGTTTGCTGACGTCACTCCCCTATATTCCCCCAATCACCCCCCCCCCGATAACCCTCCCATTACTCTCTCAGAATCAGCTGCAAGTTTGCTGACGGCACTCCCCCATATTACCCCTATCCTTCCCCAATAAGCTCTCTATTACTCTCTCAGAATCAACCGCGAGTTTGCTGACGTCACTCCCTCATATTCCCCCAATCACGCCCTATTAACCCCCTATTACTCTCTCAGAATCAACCGCTAGCTTTCTGACGTCACTCCCCCATATTCCCCCAATAACCCCCATTAACCCTCCCATTACTCTCTCAGAATCAACCGCTAGTTTGCGGACGTCACTCCCCCATAGTCCCCCAATAACCCCTCTATTACTCCCTCAGAATCAACCGTGAGTTGCTTGTGAGTTTGCTTGCGGGAGTATGGGAGAGTGACGTCACTCTCCCATACCTACTCCCCCCATTAACCCCCAATAACCCCTCTATTACTCCCTCAGAATCAACCGCGAGTTTGCTGACGTCAAGCTGTCGGATCTGGCGGTGATTGCCACGCTGGGTGTCGGAGGGTTCGGACGGGTAGAGCTGGTTCAGATGGTACACGACAAGTCTAGGTCATTCGCGCTGAAACAGATGAAGAAAGCGCAGGTGAGTGGAGGGTAGAAAATGGGTAGAGGGGGTAGAGGAGGCCGTAGAGCGTTAGAGAAGGGGGCTAGACAGTGGTTTTAATCATAAGTTGGATATAAATGGGGTGAATACTGGATTGGATAATATGTTGTATAATGTGTTGGCCGTTGGGTTAGCTGGATTATTTATCGGATAACCTGCTCGATGAGGTGGGTTATTAGTTTGATACTGGGCTGTAAATAATGGGTTGGGTAGTTGGCTGGATAATGCGTTTGATAAAAGATTGGGTAATGATTTGATTATGTGATGGTGCATGAGTTTGGCAGTTAACGAGACATGGGAAGTGGGCGCCTGGGTTGGAATAATGCAGGATTATTGCATTGTGTGCTATGTTGCAATTGAGTCATAAAAATGTGTGATTTAGATTATCAGATTTTGCTATTTTATCCGTGAAGACCACATGCTATGCCAATTCTGTTACTTTCCGATCCCCTCGAAAGTAACTGTAAAACATTTCCTCCCAACTCACCAAAAACATTAGCTCATCTCGGGGTTTGAACCCTCGCCTCCCTCAGATTGTGGAGACGCGTCAGCAGCAGCACATCATGTCCGAAAAGGAGATCATGGAAGAAGCCAACTGCGATTTCATCGTCAAGCTGTACAAGACGTTCAAGGACAGGAAGTACCTCTACATGCTGATGGAGTCGTGTATGGGAGGAGAACTGTGGACCATACTCAGGTGGGCAGTCACAGAGATGTTTGTTCGTTTTGTTTTGTTGGGTTAGGCCCTTTCGGTCCAATGGGACCATTTCAGAGCCGGGAGGATGATAGGATATAGGGGGTGACATTGGTCTGGGCAGGCACCCTAGTGAGTCGCCGGGGCTGAGCCCGTCCAGAGGACAGGCCACCCAGCCCCAAGGCACTCACTGCACCCGGCTACGGGGTGCGCTCCCTCGGGAGCAGCGGTGCCGCTCCAAGGGAGCAGCCCGCATGAGATAAAGATGCCTGTCCAGCCAGGAGGAGGGTTGCGGCGTGGAGGAGAAGGATTTCTGTATCCTGAGGATAGAAGCACGGAACGGTGATGAACAGAGATGTGGACAAAGGGGATATTATACTAGCGACCTTGCTGCGTGTCGCGATTGAGCCTTTGATTTGGGATAGATGACATGGATGGATGGCTGTATACTTAATATTTACAGCTAGTTAATCCTATTCGCTGCCCATGTGTATAAACTCTCACTCTCTCTCTCTCTCTCTCTCTCTCTCTCTCTCTCTCTCTCTCTCTCTCTCTCTCTCTCTCTTTCTCTCACTCTTTCTCTTCGCAGTCATTTTTACATGTGTGTTTTTCCTTTTTAACCTTTCTTGTGGAGTCTTGACATTATGAAGTCGTGTTTACCCCTCTTCATTACCCCTATTTTGTTTCACCTCCGTCAGGGACCGAGGCAACTTCGACGACGCCACAACACGCTTCTACACCGCCTGCGTAGTGGAGGCGTTCGACTATCTGCACGCACGAGGGATCATCTATCGCGATCTCAAACCCGAGAACCTGCTGCTCGACAACAGGGGCTATGTGAAACTGGTGGACTTTGGGTTCGCCAAAAAACTGCTGGTGAGGAGATGAGAACGGGAAGGAAAAGGGAAAGAGAGGAAGGATGGAAAGGAGAGGAGCGCTAGGGGAGCTGCAAATTACGAATGTGTGCCGGTGTCCCTTTTTGTCAATGTGTGGTCCTATCGTGGTTTAAATTATGCCCATTCTCTCTTCAGGTCGTCGGGAAGACGTGGACAGTATATTGTTTAATAGGATGTACCCCTCCCTCGTCAATAAAGGACTTGCTCTGGTTTAATAACGTGTGCCAAAGGTCGGTCGGAAGACTTGTACGTTTTGTGGTTTAACCCGCGCACCGACGGGGGAGCGGATATCCGCCCCCCCCCCCTGAGGTTTTTCGCGAATAGCGGGAAAACCGCGGCGCGTAGCGCCGCGAAATTTGGTATGACTATAACCTCATCAATTTTACACATGGTGTGCAAGTTTGAACCTCCTACCTTTTAAGGTCAGGTCACCAGGTCACTTTGAATGACCCAACCTCAAGTCACTTTTTTGCAACTTTGTCACCGTGCCAGAGCTACAGTAGATGTCGGAGGCCTTTGAAAGTCGCAGGATATTATTAGGTCATTAGTAGCTACAATTTGTATATCTCGGAATTTTGATATCGGTGACCTAAGATCAGGTCAATTTCGCGACCTCCCCATTATAAGTCAATGGGGGAAAAACCAACTCCTTGTTTTTACCACTAAAACGGTTCGGAATGGCCCCATATACCATACATGACTTTATATACGATCAACCTTCACTACCTTGAGGTCTGCTTTGCTGTTGGGCAGCTGTGAGGTCATGTGACGTCATCAAAGGTCACCAAAGGTTTTTGGCCAATAACTCCGTACAGGAACAAGATACAGACGCGTGGATGGTCTCATTGTGTTCAGCTCGTCAAGACGCATCGAATGATATACATGATGACCTCGAGGTCACGGGACCTGAGGTCAACCTTTGACCTTGACCTTTCGAGGTCAACATATATCATTCGATGCGGATTGACGAGAGGATCACGATGATGCCCTTAGTTTGTTCCTATCTTGGCTAATTCGAAAGTTATTCGAGAAATACTCTCTCCATATCTAGCGCCGCCATTTTGACTTTTTCGACCCCTGTGACGTCATCTTTGACCTGACCTGAAAATGATCTTTGTAAAAATTGTAGATCTTGGCCGTGCGTATCCGATGCCGTTTACCGCTTGTCGCTATCTTGCTTCGTTCTCGAGATCTCCTCAGGGGGGGGGGGGGCGGTCATCCGCCCCCCCCCCCGTCGGTGCGAAGTTGGCGCAGACCCCCGTCGGTGCGCGGGTTAATAACAGGTGCCCCTCCCTCGTCATGACATGACTTTGCTGTGGTTTAATAACGTGTGCCCTCACAGGTCGGCCGGAAGACGTGGACGTTCTGTGGAACTCCGGAGTATGTGGCGCCAGAGATTATCCTGAACAAGGGCCACGACATCTCAGCCGACTACTGGTCGCTGGGGGTACTGATGTTTGAACTTCTCACTGGTAGGTGCATTAGGCAACTGGTACACGGACAAGGATAATACGCACTGGTTGCCGGGGTACCGATGTTTGAACTGTATCACTGGTTTTTAGCTGCTAGCTTAGAGAACTAAACGATAAACTAATATAATGAAACTAATGAACTGGTATAATTGAACTCTTCACTGGGGTTACTCATCTTTGAAATGCTGATTGGTACGTGAACTAGCTAGCTGGTATACATACCAACCGCGGTAGGAAGCTAGCTGAGCCGCATTTCCTAACCTTCAGCTTTGCTGCGGATTGCATGCCGTAGCCACCCTCCCATCTCCCCTTTATTTTTCTTCCCCTGGAAACGTCCCTATTGACCCGGCTCTCTTCGTTAGGAACTACCTAACTAACTAACCTAACCTCCCTTCTTTTCCCATGAACGCCCCCAACTAACCCCCTTCTCTTTCCCCCAGGAACGCCGCCATTCACCGGGCCCGACCCCATGAAAACCTACAACATCATCCTGAAGGGGATCGACGCCATCGAGTTCCCTCGCAACATCACCCGAACCGCCACAGTGCTCATCAAGAAACTGTGCAGAGACAACCCGGCCGAGCGACTGGGGTACCAGAAGGGCGGCATCAGGGACATCCAGAAACACAAGTAAGGAGGGGGCGACACATAGAGCGACTGGGGTACCAGAAGGGCGGCATCCGGGACATCCAGAAACACAAGTAAGGAGCGGGATATACAGAAACATAACTAATGAGCGGGGCATACAGAAGGGAGGCATAAGGGACATCCAGAAACACAAGTAAGGAGGGGGTGTACGGAAGAGAGACATATAAGGGACTTTCAGAAACACAAGTATGAAGTAAGGAGCAGGATATATGGAAACACAAGGAGGGGACATCCAGAAACACAAGTAGGGGGATATACCGAAACACAATAAGGGGATGTACAGAAATACAAGTGTCGGGGGATACATAAGGGAGGCATAGGGGTTATAAGGAAACACAAGGAGGAGACATATACATAAACACAAGGAGGGAGAAATACAAACGCACTGGAAGGGGACATCCAGAAATACAGAGTACATAAACGTAAGCAAGTACATAAACAAAAGTAGGAAGGGAGGACACATGGAGGGCTGGGGTACAAGAAAAATGACATCAAGGAGTTGCATAACCACAGTAAGTAGAGGGGGTGAGAAAATGGGAAGCATAAAACACTAGTGAGGGTGTTGAAAATGAACTCAGGTTCGAGTGGTTCTCAAATCGTCACCATATATTACTGTTCCACGTACCCAATAAGCGTCTAGTTGGCGCCAGCTCCACTAGATGTCACTGCTGCGCTCTGTTACCGCTTAGTTCCCGTCCTCACCAATAAACGTGCGTTTTGCATCGATAAAATATTATCGTTTGGAATTTGGATATTCTTCGGCGGAAAATTATTGGTCAGCGCCTATCCTCAGCATGTTTTGCTATCGCGATACCGAACGTGATCCCCGATAATTCTCGCTGATCCCGGAAAATTATCCCTGATTTTCCGGATACCGAACGCACCTGCTGATACCGAACGTCACTGCTGCGTTATGTTTCACGTCTAGTTTTAGCCCTCACCAATAGATGGCACTGATGTCTGTGTTTTCGGCAGGTGGTTCGACGGCTTCAACTGGGAAGGTCTGATCGGACGGACCCTGACACCCCCCATCATCCCGCACATCAGGTATGACCGTCTATGATCAGTTAGGTATATGGGTTGTTTATCTATGCCGCCATCCATTGTCAGGTGACCAGGAGTGTCCCCTCCCCTCCCTCTATCCCAACCACACACAGAAACTAACTTTGGAATGTGTGTTAGTATGTATGTATGTATGTTACTAGGTATGTCTGCCTGCCATCAGGTATTTCCCTCCGTTCCGTCGTTTCCATCCTCAGGAATCAGGATACTGAAATTCTTCTCCTCCACGCCGCAACCTCCACTCCGGGTTGGACAGGCACCTTTATCTCATGCGGGCTGCTCCCTTGGAGCGGCAACGCTGCTCCCCAGGGAGCGCACCCCGTAGCCGGGTGCAGTGAGTGCTTGGGGGGCTGGCCGGCCTGTCCATTCGGACGGGCTCAGCCCCGGCGACTCTACAAAAAAAAAGAAAAACTCGGGTATGGCTGTAGGTAAAGTGTTTATTGTCAGGCATGTTTGTATGTAATTACGGAGCGAGCGAAGCGAGCGGAGTCTTTCCTTAGATTAACGGAAATTTCTGAGTATGAGCGGCCGGCCGGCCGGCCGTGGTCACGGTTTTGCGACGCTTATATCTCAGCAACCACTTGACCGATTTACACGCGGTAATTTTTGTAGGGTAGCTTCATTCATTCTACCAAGTATTGGACTATTTCCGATGCATGTAGGTGACCCCTTATGCACGTGCCACGTGCAAAACGAAGAGGTGTCACTTTTGTAATTGTTGCAATATCTCGGTAACTACTTGCCCGATTGCGCTGAAAGTTGGCATGTAGGTAGGCACCCACTAGGCAATGCATATCCATGTGCCAGAGTTGGGGTGCTGCTGCACGTGCGCACGTGCAGGGGTCGATTCCAGATCTCGAGAACGGCTGGACCGATTGCGCTCAAATTTGGTACACGGTTACGGAGCAGTTAGTAGGGTGCCGTGCACAAGTCAGTTGGGACCCATTTTGCACGTGCGCACGTGCAGGGTGCCGCTTCCAGATCTCGAGAACGGCTGGGCCGATTGTGCTCAAATTCGGCACATCGCTAGAGACCGGTTAGTAGGGTGCCGTGCACAAGTCAGTTGGAGGTACCCCCTCGCAATTTCGCACGTGCAAGGCCCACCCTCTCGCTCGCTCCGTTAGTCGCCCCATAAGGCGCTATACTGGTCAGGTAAGTTTTTGGCTGCTTTGTTTAAGTAAAAAAGTAATTATTGCAGGCATATGCGAAAAATATAAAATATACACATAATAGTGAGGTACCCTCCACACTGCTGTCAACATGTAGCGTCATACTCGTTACGGAGCGAGCGAAGCGAGCGTAGTCTTTCCTTAGATTAACGGAAATTTCTTAGTATGAGCGGCCGGCCGGCCGGCCGGCCGGCCGTGGTCACGCTTTTGCGAGGCTTATATCTCAGCAACCACTTGACCGATTTACACGCGGTAATTTGTGTAGGGTAGCTTCATTCCTTCTACCAAGTATTGGACTATTCCTGATGCATGTGGGTGACCCCTTATGCACGTGCCACGTGCAAAACGAAGAGGTGTCCGTTTTGTAATTGTTGCAATATCTCGGTAACTACTTGGCCGATTGCGCTGAAAGTTAGCATGTAGGTAGGCACCCACTAGGCACTGCATATCCATGTGCCAGAGTTGGGGTGCTGCTGCACGTGCGCACGTGCAGGGGTCGTTTCCAGATCTCGAGAACGGCTCGACCGATTGCGCTCAAATTTGGTACACAGTTAGGGACCGGTTAGTAGGGTGCCGTGCACAAGTCACTTGGGACCCATTTTGCACGTGCGCACGTGCAGGGTGCCGCTTCCAGATCTCGAGAACGGCTGGGCCGATTGTGCCCAAATTTGGCACGTCGGTAGAAACCGGTTAGTAGGGTGCCGTGCACAAGTCAGTTGGAGGTACCCCTCACAATTTCGCACTTGCAAGGCCCACCCTCTCGCTCGCTCCGTTAGTCGCCCCAAAAGGCGTTATACTGGTGTTTAGCCTTGCTCACTTTTAAATTCGATAAAACATTCGATACAAATAAAACAGTGCGTGACAGGTTGTTATCACGTGCCGCTCCTAGGTCCGCGTAAGACTCGTCTAACTGCCATGTGACCTCCCCCAGGTCCGTGTTGGACTCGTCCAACTTTGACGACTACCCTCCCGACTCGGATCCGCTGCCCCAAGACGATCTCTCCGGATGGGACGCCGACTTCTAAACGGCAGACGACTGCTCAGCATAGGCCACACAGCGGCTGCCATCTTGGAAAACTGCCGCCATCTTGGAAAACTGCCCCGCTGCGTCCGCCATCTTGGACTGTGCTCTTCGCGGACGATATTTTGTGTCAGTCTGCTGTGGCGGGTTCTTTGTGCAAGTGGACGCCATTTTGAGATGCGGCACAGTGGCGGCCATCTTGGTCGGGCCCTGTGTTGTGGCAATGTGAAGTAGTTTCTGGGTGATCGGGCTTCACTTGGCGTTTCTACCACTCACTCCGTCCGCCATGTTGAGTGAGGCCCACCGTGTGGCGGCCATCTTGTGTCAGTCCCACCTACGGCGGCCGCCATGTTGTTTGTGTGCGTGCGTGCGTTTTGTCAGGCAGGACCTTCAGGAAGGGAAACGGCAATCATAAAGCGTTGTTGACCTCTACGCTCAGACGCATGTTCTCGCCCGTTACGTCCGCTTAGTGCTCCCAAAACTCCGAGTCATTCTATGAAGGATGATGACTCTGGTGCGACTCTGCGCTCGAGTCGTAACTGTGACTCGAGTCAGTCGTTGGCGTCTGACTGAAGAGTCCATGTGGTGGGGACTCAAAGAGAACTATATCCGACGCGGGAATAAGACTGAGTGTCGCTCTGTGACGTCATCGGTGGTGCTCAGTGCTGGACGGTGATTGGTGGAAGGGTGATGACGTCAGCTTGGGGTCTACCAGAAGTGGTGGATCAACAGATATCTATCTATAGCCTACTATGTGTTACACCAGAAACCATCGACCGGCTCCGCTGCTCACCAATGACTATGGTGGTTAACTGAAGTGTGCGATGGACTTTTGGAGGTAAGACACTCTGACTGAATGGAGCTTCCCATTCAACAACAAAGACCCTTACTGTACCCGCAATCACATATGACAATAACCCAAACACTTTGCATAGACAATGCCCAGCACTGGTCTTCGCTCTCGTGTTGTTTACTCCCTCACTACACCCCAAAACAGTGTATTACATCATACCATAACGGAAAATACCGTGCAGGGTGTACCTATCGAGTATCCTATCGCCGTTGTGCCTTACCCTCGGATGACGTCATATGTGACGTCATGTGAGGAGGTCGTATACGTACTCTGGGTGTTCTATGCGGTGTAATTTTGACAAGTTGGGGAGGGGGGTGAGATTGTTGTTGGGAGACGTTAGTAGAAGGTTCAATACACTCTAACAGAACACTGGTGTATTTGTGTGTGTGGTAAATTAGAGAGATGCGGAGTCTATAGACTCCACGGAACTCCGACTCCGACTCCGACTCCAGCTCCGGTTAGAACTAACCGATACTTCTGGCTGATTTCAAGCCTAAATAGATACTGAAAATATTGTGACGCCGCAAGAACAGGCGCTACTTTTTCAGTCCTTCAAATGCCTATGTCTCTGGCAGTTTAGAGATATTTTGTTAATTTTTGGCATGTGTAAGGCGTGTAAGGCCCGTAAGGACTTTTCTGACGTTTATTCCGTTTTTTTTTTAGTTTCCTTAAATTAAAAAAAATCTCAAGAAATCGAAGTTTTTAGTTAGAAAATCCCTAGATCGTGAGATTTTTGTGTTTGGAAAATGTCGAGATAGCCATTTGTTCGCCATGTTTTTTATACCTACAGTTCGATTTTCGAGTCTTGGTCGAAAGTATGATTTTCTGCAATTTTTCTTCGTTAACGACTTTTTCGAAGAAAAATCGCCGAAAATGACCTTAGTTTAACCTCAACAGATCGTGACCTGAGATGACATGGGATCTAATTTTTTCAGGAGATGTGTAGAATTGATGCCCAGAACATAGGCGGCGGAACGGGGAGGGCACCGGGGCACCGTGCCCCCTTTGATTTTGGCATTTTAGCATTAGCCCTATGGGCGTTGCATGGAAATAATGGGACCAAAAGTCGGAAGTGCCCCCCCCCCCTTAATTGAAGGTGTTCCGCCGCTACTGGCCCAGAGGGGTACTAAAGTTTCAAGTCGAAATTTGCGGCCGTTTCTGAGTAATCTGCGAAAAACAGGGGGCCCCTCCCCAACAGGTCGCGGGTTAAAACACTGCTGTGGCACAAAGCGTACTTCCGTAGTTGGCTTTTATGCGCAATAACCTTGCAGTTTCTGCTTTTGACACTGAAGCGTTTTCAGGACTTGTGGCATTTACAGTTCCAAAACGGTAGTGCCTAAAACCTGACTATGCATACACAATACATTACACAATACACAGTGTCTCAACTGAGCCTTTGTTTGAACTCCATAAAATAAAATGTGACAAGGTTTTTATGTATCTGAGTCGATGTGCCGGTCAGGCTGAGAATAGACAATGGTAAATGACACTGCACACTAAATCATACTCTGTCAATACGTCGGGCCTCTCTCGGGAGGGAGAGAGGCCCGACTCGTCGGGAGAGAGAGAGAGAGAGAGAGAGAGAGAGAGAGAGAGAGAGAGAGAGAGAGGGAGAGAGACAGACAGACAGACAGACAGGCAGAGACAGACAGGCAGGCAGCCAGACAGACAGACAGACAGACAGACAGACAGACAGACAGACAGACAGACAGACAGACAGGCAGACAGGCAGGCAGACAGGCAGACAGACAGACAGACAGACAGGCAGACAGACAGACAGACAGACCGACAGGCAGACAGGCAGACAGGCAGACAGGCAGGCAGGCAGGCAGACAGGCAGGCAGGCAGGCAGACAGACAGACAGACAGACAGACAGACAAAGACAGAGCAGTGTCGTCAGACCCAAGAGCCGTAGGACCAGTGAATGTAGCCGGAATGATCAGATCCCGACCCGTGACGTCATCGTACGACATGACGTCATGTGGCGGATGATTCACGTCAGGTCACTGTTCCAGTCTCCACACTTCACACAGGCCTTGTGGTCCATCCGGGGTCACAATTGTGACTGTTCCCGAACCCCAGAGGTCACAGAGGTGACCTGAGTTTGACCTGAGAGACCACTTCCGGCTAGTGCCGGCCGTTGAAGGGGCCCCTCAGACGATAGCCGAGAGCCGGCGGCCGATAGCTTGCGGCAAATTGCAGGGAGGCCGTCGCTCTTGTGGCGAGGCGCCGGTACCTCTTCAGTGCTGTTGACACTGCCAACGGCACAGCCGAGGTGGGTTCGATAACGCGGCGTTGTTCTAACATTGCATGGCGCCAGCGGCTCTCCAACGGACAACTTATCACTGAAATATATGGCCCGGTACTGACATAGCTAATGCCTCGCGAACCCCAGCCCGTCTTTTCAAATTCGAACAAGATGCAGCTGTTGGTGTACTCTGTCCTGTGTCACGTGATCTCGACTGGCGTCTGGGAGGGAAGGGGTTGCAGGCACGGTGCACTGGCGGTCACGGGGCCGACTGCTGACCTCTGAAACCGGTCATAACCCGAGGAGAAACTCTCTCTCTCTCTCCTCTCTCTCTCTCTATCTCTCTCCCTCTCTCTCTCCCTCTCCCTCTCTCCCTCTCTCTCGGTGGCTGCCGTCGGTCGGCTGCTGGTGGCGCTGACCCCGGTGCCGGGTCGGGAGGGGGGGGGACGAGATGACGCCGGTTGTCGGCCGGACGACAGCTGACCGGGGCCGGTGACGCCGACCGCGCTGGTCCCACCGAGACGCTCACCGCGGAGAGACGGCGCCTCCAGTCGGAGCCGACCACCGGCTGTCCAATGGAACGATGACGATGACGACTGATGACTGATGACGACCGATGGCCGCCGGTGACGGACGCGTCGTCCGGCCGCCGCTACCGCGATGACGCCGCGGGACGCGCTGCCGTTGGAACACAGCAGACGGCCGGCGGACTGGTCTCCGTCGACCGGCTCATCTGGCTCCCAGACTGGTCTCCGTCGACCGGTTCAGCTGGCTCGTCAGACTGGTCTCCGACGGCTGGGTGGCTGGACCAAGCCGATCCACCCAAACACTTAGATTTATTGAAATGGAGCATATTTGTACAATTGGAGCTATTCGGACAAGCTTTCTTAATATTTGTCGTGACCTCCAGATGACCTCAGGTCAACCGAACTTGAAAATCCTGGATTCAGGCTATACAACTCGGTGAGCTAAGCATACCTTGCCAGTTTGAATCAAATCGATGAACAGCTCTAGATTTCATTGAGAAAATAGCGTATTTTCAATCCTATTATGACCATGTGCCAGTTTTGTGTGACCTTGTGACCTGTCCTGAGGTCACTGGAACACAACAATCCTAAGACACGTGAAAAGGCTGCCCCAAGTTGTGTCTGAAATTCGGTCAGACACAAAAAAAATTCAGTTTAACCCTATTCCTGGCGGGTTCCGCCGGGACAAGAAACTGGCGGGGGGGGGGGCGATTCGGCCCCCCCCCCTTCAGATCTCAAAAACTACACATCGCAGCGACAAACGGTAAACGGCATCGGATATGCACGGTCAAGATCTACAATTTTTACTAAGGTCATTTTCAGGTCAGGTCAAAGATGACGTCACAGGGGTCGAAAAAGTCAAAATGGCGGCGCTAGATATGGAGAGAGTTTTTCTCGAATAACTTTCGAATTAGTCAAGATAGGAACAAACTAAGGGCATCATCGTAATCCTCTCGTCAATCCGCATCGAATGTTATATATGTTGACCTCGAAAGGTCAAGGTCAAAGGTTGACCTCAGGTCACGTGACCTCGAGGTCATCATGTATATCATTCGATGCGTCTTGACGAGCTGAACACAATGAGACCATCCACGCGTCTGTATCTTGTTCCTGTACGGAGTTATTGGCCAAAAACCATTGGTGACCTTTGATGACGTCACATGACCTCACAGCTGCCCAACAGCAAAACAGACCTCAAGGTAGTGAAGGTTGATCGTATATGAAGTCATGTATGGTATATGGGGCCATTCCGACCCGTTTTAGTGGTAAAAACAGGGAGTTGATTTTTCCCCCATTGACTTATAATGGGGAGGTCGCGAAACTGACCTGACCTTAGTTCACCGATATCAAAATTCCGAGATATACAAATTGCACATACTGGTACCCTAACTAAAGCCTGAAGAGAAGAAATTGATCGGTCAAAAACTGCAACGGCGTGATTGCAAACTTTTCTGAGGTAGGGTCACCAAACCGCCTCTGGTGACCTGACCTGAGGTCAGATCAACTCAAAATTTTCAGACATGTTGCGTGGAAGCCTTTTAGGAAAAGTCAAAAAATTTTAGCTTCCTAGCTCAACGCGTTTGGGAGAAATAACAAAAAAACCTCAGGGGGGGGGGCTCCTGAGCCCCCCCCCCCCCGCCAGGAATAGGGTTAATGACCCAACTAAAGTTGGGAAATCGAAACCTCTTGGAACTTCGTAAAGTTGGGGTGTTACGTGGTATTTTGGGATGCTGATCACGAATTTCATGTCAGTTTTGATCACAGACGATGTCTTCATGCATTTAGGCCAGGTTGGGTCAGGTCAGATCAGGTCAACCAGTATGGCGTCCTGCCGGCCATCCATAGCCCGGCAGTTGCTGGGGTATTTCGCCACCTACCGTTTGCTGGGGGGGGGGGGGGGGGCGTTAAACGCCCCCAGCCGATAACTCGAGAACCAATAGGCGCAGCGAAACGCACGAAGCGGCAAACGAAAACGCGCGACGAGACGCTTCAGATGAGTACTTTAAAGTTGAATTTTGAGGTCACAGGTCGGGTCAAGGTCAGGTCAAACACCTGAAATCGGGCTTTCAGTAGCATGGACTTCAGGACTTCGCAATGGGCGCCTCTCGTCACAAACTCTGTCAAAACGGTGCACAATCCATCATATAAAGCCTACAAGAGTGTCCGCTCCATGTAGGGGTCAGTCAAGCATAGGTCAGGGTCAAGGTCAGGTCAACCGGGTAGGCACATATCCCCGAAAATCAAAACTGATATTCGCAGCCTGTGACACATGTTTCATGGGTAACTTGGGGCGTAGAACACGATGGTGACATTCATTTTATCATATGTGTACGTGTTTGGCTAAAAAGTTTAATTTAAGAAATGCATTTATCATGGTCGTGAAGTGAAGTTAGCCACGAGAAATTGCAAAGATTCAGTTCAAGATTTTCAAAATGCGGAACGATAATCAATAATCGAAGATAGCCATTTGATTGTTCATGGTATTGGCAGTCTAATGGCATTTACGGCATGTCTGTATGTCTATTCTGTGATTTTATATGATTTTTTGAGCATATGCCGTTTTTGGTCGAAAACTCAGAAATCATGACGTCACTAAAACCTCGATATCTCAAAAAATTTTCAAACCGATTTTTTTGAAACTTTGTCGCAATAAACTTCAATCAATTTCCTACAGGTACCCAAAATTTGACGCGCCTGCGGCGCGCCGTTTTTATGCTATGGCCCGGCGAAAAAAGTGGGGGCGTTTGACGCCCCCCCCCAGCAACTCGCGGGATAGTAGGTGTTTCCGTGATCTCGCGTTGTGTTTAAATTGTTTTACGTTAGTGTGTTGTGTGCTATTTGCTTTACGCTAATAAATCAATCTTAGCAATGTTCAAAGCGTGAAAGCTATTCTAATCTTGACCTTATCTCAAAAGCTCAATTATTTATCCATTCCAAGATATTATCATAAGGATCAAGTCTCATATCTTAATCATATTTTCTCAATACACTTTCAAAAACACACTACATAATTCAGGATCCAATACGCCACTGTATTCTCTCAAAATCCTCGTGACCTCCATTTTTACACAAATAAAAATACTCGTGCAAGCAGTAGCACTGATCCTCTGTAACACTCCCCTCCACCATGACCTCTCAGGTCATCACCATGGCCTCTCAGGTCACCACCAATACCATGACTTCTCAGGTCATCACAATGACCTCTCAGGTCATCACTATTCGACTGGCTCGCTGACTTCCAACTTGACTAGCTTCACGACAGGTTTCTTCACCAACTTGCGTTTAGTCAGGACTTCTACCACTCGAACTCGACCATCTTCACCTTTGAATGCTTTTGTAACTATTCCCAGGGGCCACTCTCCTCTTGGTGCAGCGGGGTTCTGCACGAGCACGATGTCATCCTCCTGAAGGTCAGGTCGCACCTCAGTCCACTTGGTTCTTGGTTGGAGCAGCGGGAGGTATTCTTTCACCCATCGCCTCCAGAACGCCAGCGACACTTGCTGAAGCCGACGCCATCTCTTTTGATGCGTGGACTCGGTGCCGTCAGCGGAGGGGTCGAGTTCTGTCCTGATGTTACCGATCAGGAAATGGGCTGGAGTGAGAGGCGGGCTGTCCTTCGGGTCCGATGACAGCGGCGTCAACGGCCTCGAGTTGATCATTGCTTCTGCTCGACAAAATGCCGTTAGCAGCTCTTCATCGGAGAGACTTGCGCTTGCAAGTGTTCGATATAGAGTCCGTTTAACCAGCTTCACCAGCGCCTCGAATGCTCCACCGAAATGTGGCGCTCCCGGAGGATTGAAGTGCCACTTCATTCCTCTCTTGCCCGCGTGTTTCTTCACTTTGTGCTCATCTAGCGACCGGTACAGCTGCTGAATTTCTCTGTCAGCTCTCACAAAGTTCGTTCCGTTGTCAGACCACATATCGTCTGGGACACCCCGTCTGGCCACAAAGCGATCCAGTGCACGCAAAAACGAATCCGTATCCAGCCCATATGCCAGTTCGAGGTGAATGCATCTTGTCTGGAGGCATGTGAACAGACACAAGTACCTTTTTGCTCTCGTCTTGCCTCTTCCCTGTTTTGTTTCGAAGGGCCCAGCATAATCCACAGCGGCCTTGGCGAATGCTCTAAATGACGGCTTGACCTGAGCTTCGAGCTTTGCAGCCATGATTTGGGTTTTAGGCTGTCTTCTTCTCCGAATGCACTCGAGACATCCAGCATTGTGCTTCTTGACTGCTTCCCTTCCACTCACAACCCAGTAACGCTGTCTCAGCTCAGCTAGCGTGTGCTCTAACCCTAACTGATGGTCGCCGTCTTCGTGATAATGCCGAATAATCAGCTTGGTCACAGGGTCGTTCTTTGGCAGCAGCAGTGGATGCCGGACTTCGTATGGCAGCTCTGACCTCTGAAGCCGACCTCCCACTCGAATGAGCCCTCTCGAGTCGAGCTGCGGGCAGAGACGTCGAATGCTGCTGTCAGAGACCGGTCGTCGGCGCTGGTCATCTGAGTCGTTCTGGGTGCTCATTTCACTGAACTCTCTGCTGAACGCATTCTTTTGCGCTTTGCGCACCCAAAACTCTTCTGCTCGTTCTATTTCTTCCACTTCAAGCTCAGGCACCATCCGCCTCGCAGGCGAGCTTCGTTCGGAATGGGTTGAGTCCACCTGCCTGTCTTTTGCGTTTCTCAGGTTGTCCATGTAGCGGAATATCCACGCCGTCACCCGCTTCAGTCTTGTCCAGCTCGAGAATGACGACGGGTTCAGGCGACTATTCTCTTCAAACTTCACTGGGGAAGCCAGGGTGGCTGTGCTTCTGTGCTCTCTTCGAAACTCTGTCTGATCGCAACCCTCGGCTCCGAACTCTTTCTTCGCGGGCCAGTCCTCTTCATGTTTCGTCAGGAACTCTGGCCCGTTCCACCATTTCTTAGTGTGGAGAAGCTCGGCCGCTGGCAGCCCCCTGGTTGGCAGGTCGGCGCTGTTCAGACTACCTGGGCAGTGTTGCCATTGTTCCGGGTCTGTGCTTTCTCTGATCTCGGCTACACGGTTGGCCACGAATGTCTGGAATCTGCGCACTTCATTTCTCAACCAGCACAAGACATCCATGGCGTCACACCAAAAGTGAACTTCCCTTAAAGGGATTCCCGTTGCCTTGCACGCTTTCTTCGCCAGTCTCAGGCCCAGTACGGCAGCAACGAGCTCCAGTCGAGGGACTGTTTGTTTTTTCTTTGTTGGCGCCACTCTGGCCCTTGCCAACATCAGCACTGACGAACGGCTTCCGGGAGACGACTCGGTCACCATGTATACCACAGCCGCATATGCCAGTTCGGAGGCGTCTGAGAAAACATGGAGAGACTGGTCTTGGATTGCAGTGTCAGATCCAAACGGATGTAAGCAGCGAGGGACTCCGATTGCTTCCAGATCCCTTAGTCCGTCAAACCACTCTCTCCACTGTCTTTCCACTTCGACAGGCATCGGATCGTCCCAGTCAATGCCTTCTTCCCACGTCTGCTGAAACAGGATCTTCGAGATGATGAGGTATGGCGCGAAGAAGCAAAGGGGGTCAAAAACGGTCGCCATCCTTCTCAGGCAGTTACGTTTTGTGAAGCGGAAGTCTTCTGGAGCTTCTGTGATCTTCAATGTGAACTGATCCTGCTCCGCCGTCCATCGCACTCCCAGAGTCTTCACAAAGGGACTGTCATCCTGCCTGAGAGCTACGTTAGTACAAGATGCTCTTTCGTCTTCGGGTATGCTCTTCAGTATCTCTTTACTGTTACTCATCCACTTGTGGATCTTCATGCCAGCGATGCCCATGAGCTGCACCAGCTGTTCCTTCGCTTCCAGAGCTTCATATTCAGTTCTATAAGACGTCAAGGCGTCGTCCATGTAAAAGTTGTTCAGCACTGCATCTGCTCCCACCTGATACTCAGCGTAGTGCTCTTTGGCGTTCTCTTGTATCACTAGCTGTGTGCAAAATGGTGCCGCTGCATTACCAAACAGCCAGCGCTGTGCCTCGTAGACTTGTGGCTCACTCTTTGTGTCCATGCTTCGCCACAGAAGCCTGTGATACTTCCTGTCCTCTTCCCTGAGACGAACTTGTAAAAACATTTCGCTCACATCACCAACTAGGGCCACAGGGTGCTGGCGAAAGCGAAGGAGTACTTCAGTCATGTCGTTATACAGCGACGGTCCAGGGAAGATCTGTGAGTTGAGACTTGTGCCCTTGTACTTAGCAGCTGCGTCGTACACAATTCTGACTCGAGTAGATGTCCTGTCGTTCCTGATCACAGGAAAGTGCGGTAAAAACCAGCCATCTTCCCTCGCAAGCTCTGCGTCAGCTCCTTCGAGCTTCACGAGATAGCCCTTCTCTACGTAGGCAGAGAAAATCTCATCATACTTGACAGCAAGATCTGCGTCTGGATTTCTCGGCAGAGATCTCTCCGTTTTGACCAGACGGTTTTCAGCGCTGCAATAGTTTGATGGCAGGTCTGGTTTTTCCTCGCGCCATGGAACAGCAACTTCATACCTCTCGCCGTCGTGTCGGATAGACGCCTTGGCACGACTGATGGTGATTCTTTCCAGATGAGACGGAGCCATTTCATCCTCGGTTTTGACACCCATTAGATCCAACTCGGTCATGTCTCTCATGGCTGATATTTCTTCTTGCATTGACAACTTCTGTACAGTCGTTCGCATTGTTCTCACATATCTGGTGACACCCGCACGTATCTTCATCTTCTCCTGGTTGGAAACCAGATCTGCTTCCACGGGACCGAAGGCCGTCCAGCCGAATGGCGTCTTGACAGCCACTGGCTCGTCGCTCTCGCCCTTCACTTGTCTCTCTGGCGTGAAGAGACACATAGTCTCCGGGGTCACGCCGATCAAAATGTCGATGGTTTTCTTTCCCAACGTTGGAAACGGAAGATCTGCCATATGCGCCCAGCGTTCCTGTACTTTGCACCAATCGACGGCGTCTGACGATCCAATTAGATCTTCGGTGACGAACACATTGAGATCCATCTTGATCTGGTTGTTTTCGACACTCGATATTCTCACTGGGGCTTTCTTCATCTGAACTTCTTCAGTTCCTTTCACTGTCGTCAGTTCGAACGTCCAAGGCGTGCCATTTACACCCAGTTCTTCCGCTGCCTTTTCACTGAGGTAGGAAGAATCAGAGCACGGATCCAGTAGAGCGTTGAGCCTTAGTCTCTTCACTCCAGTCTCCACGAAGACTGGGACAGTCTGGAAGACCATCACCTTGGGCTTGGAGTTATTATGTGCTGACGTTGACAGCGCTCTGTTCTGTTGCCGGTCCTTTTGTTGCTCTGTGGCGTCACTAAGCTGTTTATCGCCCAAGCCGATGGATCTTCCACTTGTGCGTTCTGCATGGAGTAGAGTGTGATGTTTCCCTTTGCACCCATCCACACTGCAGCCGGGAAACGATGTGCAATCCGTAGCACGGTGTCCGCGGCGGAGACACCTGAAGCAGAGTCCATAGGCTCAGTCTCTGGTCCAGATCCATCTCTCCAAAACTTTGACAGTTTGTCAGTTGATGATCACCGGCGCACAGCTCACAGACCGTGCGTTCTGTCTGGCTGATCAGTGTTTTCTTGGTCCAGCTTTTGTCCTTTCTGTGGCATCTGTGCATCTGAGTTCTGTCTCCGGCCTGGTCGACTTCTGCGGCCCTCACAGTTTGCATTTCGTCACCCAGCGCCGTACTCATTTCCTTCAATGTCGGATGCCTGGTTCCTGTGCTCCAGATGATATTTTCCTTGAACTTTGATGGAAGCTTCTTCATTAGGATTGGTGCCAGAACTCTCCCACATGTTCCCAAATCTATGCCCAACGCCTGCAGCTCCCGTAGATGGCTCTCCATGTCCGTTCTAAAGGCCTCCAATTCCTCCATGTCACCGTGTGGGCTCTTCATTTCTGCAAGTTCATTTATATGGGCATCAATGATTTCTTCTTTGTCACCATATGTGTCTTGTAAGAGATCCAGCACGGTTTGATAATTCGCTCCCGTCAGGCGGAAGCCTTCAATGAGTTTCAACGCTGCTCCTTTCAGCTGACCTTTCAGGTACTGAAATTTTTCAATGTCAGCCAGGTCAGCTCTAGTGTGGATCGCTGCTTCAAACAAGTCCCAAAAGTCATACCATTTCTTCAAATTTCCGTCAAATGTTGGGAGTTCTAGCTTCGGCAGCCTCCCTACGTTGGCTCTTGGGCTCACTTGTTGCATTTCGGGCAGCTTAGCGTTAACCCGCGCCCGGCTGGGGGTCCTGGATTTCCACGCCCTGCTGGGGGGGGGGGGGTGTTTGAACACCCCCCCTTCTAACTCGGCTCCTGGGCCACGTAGCGATACGCGGAAGGCGGCGTTCGAAAGAGCGTCAAAAATAATGAGGAAATCACTTCGGTCAATTTTTTGGTCAGGTCAAAGGTCAGGTCACCAGAGGTCATTGAAGGCAAATTTTCGCCGATTTCCAGGTCGAATGTCGAAAATTTCCAAGAAGCCAACGCATAACTCGGGAACCAATAGAGCTACAGCGCCGCGGAAAAGCGCATTCGATAGCCCTATTAACGCCCTTTCTGAGTAATTCTCTCAGATTTGACCTAACGTCAACGGTTTTGCCTGCAGGGGGCAAAAACTGCAAAAATAGCCGATTTTTTCGGAAACAGTTTTTCTGCAATAACTTTTGACCCAAGCATTGTACGAGCTTACTTTTACCGGCATCGTGTTCCTCTCGTCAAGACGCATCGAACGAACTATAATTTGACCTTGAAAGGTCAACTTAAAAATTTGACCTCAGGTCAAGGTCATGACCTGACCGGAAAGGGTCATGTTGCATATCAGTCGATCCGTATCGTCGAGCTGAACACATCTAAGTCGTTTTCATCGCTCTAGCATGCCTCTATCAAAAGTTATTTGCGAAAAACTGTTAGATACCATTCGTGACCTAAGATGACCTCAGGGCATAAACAGGGGTCACAGACACCATTTTCATGTTCAGTGTGTCTAAACCACTTGTAATTCAGTGTTTGGGAGTGTTTATAATGTCTTTCGTCCAAAACAGGCGCATTTCAATTTTCTCCCATTGACTTATAATGGTGAGGTCGCAAAATTGACCTGACCTTAGGTCATCGATATCAAAATTCTGAGATATATATTTTGTACATGCTAATGCTCTTAGCAATCGCTGAAAGTTTCAAAGCGATCGGTCACTCGGTGTAGCTATGACAGACATTGAAACTTTTTATGAGGTGAGGTCACTTCGAGTGACCTGGTGACCTGACCTTGAATGACCTTGGTCTGAAATTTTCACAACATGTGTAGAATTGATGTATGATAAGGTGTACCAAAAACGGCGGCGCTCCGCGCCGCCGTTTTTGAGATATTCGCGAAAAACCACAGGGGGGGGGGGTGTTCAAACACCCCCCCCAGCAGGGCGCGGGTTAAGTACTTCTTGAAGTAATTTGTCGACCGAGAAAAGAGCTTTGTCAATCTGAGCGTTAAGCGACGTAGATTCATCAATCTCCTCTTCGACATTTGCTTCATCAATAGCATCTTCTATCTGTCCATCCAGTTTCCTGATCTTTTCATCCTGTTTGCGTAATCCCAAACATTTCAGCTCCAACGCCGTCTTGTCCGGTGTTTCTTGAGAAAGCAGATCATCGATGGCGGTAATCAGCCTTTGAGCAGCACTCCGATGCCCATTTCTGACTCTTTTTAACTTGCTTAGGTTCTCTATCTGGGTCACTAGCACCATGTTTCCGTGATCTCGCGTTGTGTTTAAATTGTTTTACGTTAGTGTGTTGTGTGCTATTTGCTTTACGCTAATAAATCAATCTTAGCAATGTTCAAAGCGTGAAAGCTATTCTAATCTTGACCTTATCTCAAAAGCTCAATTATTTATCCATTCCAAGATATTATCATAAGGATCAAGTCTCATATCTTAATCATATTTTCTCAATACACTTTCAAAAACACACTACATAATTCAGGATCCAATACGCCACTGTATTCTCTCAAAATCCTCGTGACCTCCATTTTTACACAAATAAAAATACTCGTGCAAGCAGTAGCACTGATCCTCTGTAACAGTAGGTGTCACCTATTACTGATAGCTTCGTAACATACGAAGGCACCAGAAATACTTCGTAAATATTCAAATAGTTGCTAAGTTCGAAATCAGCACCAAAAACTACTCTAGAAGCAAGTAAAACCCGAAAAAGTGAACCAAGATCATCAAAGGTCAATGACCTTGACCTGACCTTCACGTGACATTGACACCCACCATAATGCATCGCACCAACATCATTTCACATATTTGAACGTTTAAAACCACAAAAAGACTGGAAACCGCGGATAATGTGAGCTGGCATACGCCGAATCGCGATTCCGGCCAAACATGGTCTCGAGAAATATGACAAACGTCAAAGGTCAGTTGGGTCAGCTTCATGACATTTTGAGATTAGATGTAAAATTGATGATCTCGAGGGCAACAAAAGTTTAGTCGCGATCAGCTGCTTTTTGCGCGAGTGATTTGCGGAAAACCATGGGGTTTTATCCTACCCCTTCCCCCTCCCCCTCCCCACAAGTGCGAGGGTTAACCCTCGCATGTGTAGGGGGGGGGGTCGGATGGACCCCCCCATGGTTTTTCGCGAATAACTCGCGTAAAAAGCGGCCGATCGCGACGAAACTTTCAGTACCCTCTCATTGATCAATTTTACACCTACCCTGAAAATTTCATGACCCTGACCCAAATGACCTTTGACCTGTGACCTCTTTTCCGAGACCATGCTTGGCCGGAATCGCGATTCCGCGTATGTCGGCTCGCATTAGCCGCGCGTTTGCAAGTTTTTCGTGGTTTCAAACGTTCAAACATGTGATTTGATGTTGCTCCCATGCATTAGAATGGGTGTCAAGGTCACCTGAAGGTCAGGTCAGGTCATTGACCTTTGGTGACCTCGGGTGACCTCGGTTCACTTTTTCGAGTTTTACATGTTTCTAGGCTAGTTTTTGGAGCTGAATTCGAATTTAGCAACCATTTGAACATTTACGAAGTAGTTTTGGTGCCTTCGTAACATGTTACGAAGCTGTCAGAGGCGGTTGACACCTACTAGGAATACCCGGCAGGACCCCCTCTGGTTGACCTGACCTGACCTGACCCGACCTGGTCAAAATGCCTAAAGACATCATCTGTGATCAAAACTAACACGATATTCGTGATCATCACCCCGAAAAACCCCTTAGCAGCCACACTTTACGACTTTCTAATAGGTCCCGATTTTCCCGACTTTGGGTCATTGACCTGACCTGGAAGGTCAACCAATGACCTAGGACCTTAAAATTGGGTATCATCGGCTTCCTCTCGTCACGGGCAACACGCTCGTTTTTTTCGCGAAGCTCTAGCTCGATCAGGGGCCAAACGGCAAGGGGGGGGTCCAACCGACCCCCCCCCCCCCCACACATTAGAAGCTGGAAAACGCCGCACACATGCGAGGGTTAATAAGTCGTTACGGTATGTAGAATATACGCCTGTCATCCTATTACTAATATCCTATTACCAGTAAAACGCCTTTTGGGCGAAGAACCAGCGAGCGAGATAGTGAGCCCTGCACGTGCGGAAGGGCGAGAGGGTACTTCCAACGGGCTTGTGCAAAGCACCCTTCTAACCGGTCGCTTGCGGTGTGCCAAATTTGAACACAATCGGCCCAGCCGTTCCTGAGATCTGGAAGCAGCGGCATTCTGCACGTGCGCACGTGCAAACAGGGTCCAAAATTACTTTTGCACGGCACCCTTCTAACCGGTCCCCAACCGTGTACCAAATTTGAGCGCAATCGGCCCAGCCGTTCTCGAGATCTTGAAACGCCCCCTGCACGTGCGCACGTGCAGTAGCACCCTAACCGCAGCACATGGGAATGCATTGCCTGGTGGGTGGCTACCTGTATGCCAAGTTGCAGCGAAATCGCCCCAGTAATTACCGAGTTACTGAAATGGGAACAAATTTGGCACCTCTTCTTTTTGTATTTTGCACGTGCAGAGGGGGTCACTCACATAGATCAAGAGTATGCGACCTTTGGTAGAAGGGATGCAGCTACCCTATAAAAATTACCGCAAGACAATCGCTCAAGCCGCTGCTGAGATATGGGCCTCTTAAAATCATTACTTTTGCAAAACTGCTTGAACACCCTTGACTTTTCAAGCGGCGCGTGCCACGACGGTCACTGAGATGTATCAAAAGTAGTCAATTACGGGGTAGAAGGGATGGGGCTACCCGGCAAAAAAGACCGCAGGCCAATCGGTCCAGCGGTTGCTGAGATATAAGCCTCTCAAAAGCGTCACAGGCCGGGCCGGGCCGGGCCGGGGCCGCTCATACTGATATTTTTCCGTTATATTGAAAAGACTTCGCTTCGCTCGCTGCGCTCGCTGGCTCGCTGCGCTCGCTGGCTCGTACTTGTTCTAAAATATCATGTGATGCATGTTATATGATCCATTTTACATGACAAATACGATTTTGTGGGTCAGGCAGCCTTTGGGGCCAGTTTCGGTTATGTTCTGTGAAGGTCAGGTCAAGGTCAGGTAAAGGTCAGGTCAAATATGGTCAAATCTCAACCATGATATTTTTGCATAAAATGGTATCGATTCGATGCAGCTCGTCACGGGGAGTCTAATGGAGATCTTTATTTTGCGCTACGTGGTCTAGAATTGCTAAAAATTGAGTTCAAATTTTTGACGTCATCAATTTTGAAGTTTTTTTCGCTATAACTTGGCTAAAAAGGAGGTATCGATCTATAATTTGGTATGTAGATAGCAGACCGGAGGGACTATTATGCGTACCTATTGCGTTTTTTTTTCGAAATTCGATAAAAAAAAAGATTTTTTAAAGTTTTTCTTAATTTTTTTTGGGGTGGGGGGAGGGAAAATCCCAAAATTTTGAAAATCCGAGATAGCAGTTTTGCATCGCTTTCTTTTCTCTACAGGACCACATAAAAAACTTTGAAATTGTTTGTTATCTGTCGATTTTATGAGTGTTTCAAGATGTCGTGTTTTTTGCTCATTTTTGCTCGAATATGACCTCAGTTTGACCTCAATAACTCCTGACCTAAGGTGACCTGTGACTTGAAAGTTTGCGTTAGGATTTCAAATTGATGCTCGGGAAGAAAAGAGAAAATTTGGTGACGCTGCGCGCCGCCGTTTGTTTTTCGCTATTCAAGAAAACCACAGGGGGAGGGGCAATATTACGCCATAACAAATGTACTTATGGGCCCTTTTCACTTTGCAAGAGCTCTTTTCACCATGGGCTCCTTTCACTATGCATGGACCCTTTTCACTATAGTACCCCACAGTCAAAGAATCGTGGCGCCACCTGCCACGAATTTTGCTGTTAGGTACCATTCTTGACCTGGTATGACCTTAGGGGCATAAACAGGGGTCACGGGTGCCATTTTCATGTTAACCCGCGCCCGACTTGGGGGGGGGGGGGGGCTATTCATAGCCCCCTCCCGTTTTTCTGCAATAACTTCCAAACCACTTGACGTATCGACGCAAAACTTTCAGTACCTTCGGCTACATCAATTTGACACCTTGTGTCAAAATTTGAACTTCATAGATACCATAGGTCGGCCGGAAATGACGTCAGAGTGACGTCATGTTCGGCCGATTTCGACGCAAAACATTGAACCACAGCAATCACTCCCAAGAGCTCAGTTTTTAACCTAGATCCAATTTCTTTAGATGAAAGGACTCAGAATTGACAGCTCTATCCAACTGCTATCTCGGATTTGCAAAATTCTTAAAATTTTGATTTTTTTTTTATAATATTCAAAATTTATGTTTTTATATTTTTTTCAAAAAGTGTTTGACTTTTCAAAAAAAAAAACGGAAAACATGTGACAGAACGCATGCTTATGACTAATCCTAGCAAGTTTTAGCTAATTATCTTCAAAATTGGCCAAGTTATACGCTTTATTGAAAAAAAAATTCACAATTATTAATTTTTAAAATCAATTTTTATGTACTATTTGACATCGTACACCAATATAAAAAGCACCATCGTGTTCCTGAGCTCAAACTGCGTCCAATAGACACCTTTTTGTCGAAAACTTTAACTTCAAAATTTGACCTTTTTTGACCTGAAAGTGACCTGACTTAAGCTAAATTCGACTCAAAATGACCTCGAATGACACAGACGACATCAAATTCGAAATCTATGTCCTGAATGGACCATAAAACATGTGTCACGTGACCGACGCATGATATAATATTTCCGTGACCTGTGATGACCTGACCCTGACCTGAAAATAAAAGTACAAATTTGGTACCCTCAAGGTATCTATCTAGAGCATCTGTTCACGAGTGTGTAAACCAAAAATGAGCCTGATCTGACTTGTAAGACGGCGGCCAGAGCCCAAAATGTGAACAAGCCAAAATGCTAATAACTTTTACTATGACCTGACCTGTGACATCATCGGTGACCTCGATGTCAATGAAATTAGGTTTCTTTCGACAACTTTTCCAGGGCTATTAGACACCGTTTGAATTTTGACGATCGGCCCAGTAGTTTCGGAGTTAGGAGGGGGGCTATGGAGAGCCCGCCCCCCCCTCCAGTAGGGCGTGTTATACGCAGACCCCAGTGGGGCGCGGGTTAAGTGTCAAAGTTACTTAACCCGCGCCCCGCTGGGCTATTCAGCCATACGCGCCCTGCTGGGGGGGGGGGGCAGATTCTGCCCCCCCCCCTGTCTAACTTCCGAACCGATGGTCGTAGAAAGACGGGGAAAACGGCAATCGAAAGCTCTCAACAAGGCGGATCTTAAGAGCCCAAATTTTTTTGCTTAAGTAGGTCAGAGGTCAGGTCAAGGTCAGGTCAAGGGTACAAAATGCAAGTTTCTACAGTATCGGCCTTGCACCGTAGTTGCCGAAGAATGGACTGAGACTGATTGCCAAAAACGTGTTCTTAGACTACCAAGACCATATTCGTAACACACAATGTCATTCAAAGGTCAAGGTCAAGGTCAGGTCAGGTCAGGTCAGGTCACCAAAAACAAAATATAGAAAAGGGCATGTGCGACACATGTTTTATGGGTCATTTTACTCATGGAATTCAATAGGCACACTCAATAAGTGATATGGACCACCTCTGGATGAATTTCAGGTCGAGGTCAGGTCAAGGTCAGGTCAAGTGAGGTCAAATTTTGAAGTTGGTTGTTAAGGCCTAAAAAGGTGTCCATCCGATGCAGTTTTTCACGGCGAATCGAATGGTGCTATTTTTGTTTCCGTACGAGGTCTAGAACTTCAAAAAAAAATCATTTTTCAAAAAAATTGTGTGTCGTGACGTCATAAAATTTTGAATAACTCCCACATTTTTGAACCGATTCTTCTAAAAATTGGTATGTAGGTGCACATAGACCACTTCTTTGACATATATTCCGGTTTTTTTTTGATAAACTCAAAATTTTGGATTTTATAAATATTTTCCCAAAAAAGTCAGTTTTTTGGAAAAATTTTGGCCAAAACCCAAAATTTTCAAAAAACCGAGATAGCCATTTGATAGACAAGGTAGAATCACGTATAACCTTTTTTGTTACGTCTTGATTCCTTTAAAAATGAAGATGTTAGCGGCGTTTGAAATTTTGCCATTTTTGAGGCGAAAATGGCGAACATGACGTCACTAAAACGTCAATTTCTCAAAAATTTTCCGACGGATTTCGCTCAAATTTTCAGGGAACGTGTCAAATTGATGTATGATAAGGTACTGAAAGTTTGACGTCGCTGGCGTAACGCGTTTAGAAGTTATTGGCGAAAAACGGGAGGGGGGGCAGATTCTGCCCCCCCCAGCGGGGCGCGGGTTATGATTCAGTGTTTGAGAGTGTTTAAATTAAAATGACCTGTGTCCAAAAGAAGCGCCTTTCAATTTAGTTCTCCTATTGACTTACGTGTAATGGAGAGTTCGCAAAATTAAGCTGACCTTAGATCACCGATATAAAAATTTCGAGATTATAATTTTGTACGTACCTACTGACTGTTGCTGTTATCAATGGCTAAAAGTTTCAAAGCGATCCGTCACTCGATGTAGCTATGGCAGACATTGAAACTTTTTACGAGGTAAGGTCTCTTGAACTGAGGCGGTGACCTCACACCTTGAATAACCTTTGTCGGAATTTTTTTACAACATTTTTACAACAATATTACAACGCCGCCATTTTTGGGAAATATTTGCGAAAAACAACAGGGGTAGATGTTAACCCCCCCCCCTCCAACCAGGGCGCCGGCTGCCGGACGCCGACCGCTCGAACCTCAGGTGTCTTTTCACAGCAGCTCTGCTCACAGTGCCCTGCGTTCTGCGCACACAAAGGTTGTCTAAAGCTGGGCTGAATCTTGGCTAGATCTTGGCTAAGCCCGAGCTGAATCTAAGCTGTTTTGACGAATATCTTCGTCCCCGCCCAGCCCACAGAGTTGAAGTCCAACGCCTGAGAAAGACGGCGTCGTCATCAACATGCTACCGATGACTGCTCCCCGGGCAGCACCTCATCTCCTCCACATCATCAACGGCTGCATCACTTGTTCCCTCCTCGGGTTATGAGCGGGGTCAGAGGTCAGCGCTCAGCAGTGTGGTCGGCCCCCTGACGGCCAGTGCGCCGTCCCTGAAACCCCCTCCCCCCAGACGCCAGTCGAGATCACGTGACACAGGAGAGAGTTCACCAACAGCCATACCTTGTTTGAATTAGTGAAGACGGGCTGGCCTTCGCCGTGCATTAGCTATATCAATATCGGGCCACTCATTGCAGTGGAAATTTACCGATGGAGAGCCGTTAGCGTCTTGCAATATTTGAACGACGCCGCGTTATCGAGCCAACCCGATTGCGCTCAAATTTGGCACTTTGCTAGAAACCGGTTAGTAGGATGCCGTGCACAATGAAATTGGAAGAACCCTTCGCAAACCGCAAGTACAATTCTCACACTCTTGCTCGCTCGTGTGTCGCCCCGATAGGCGTTTTACTGTGTTAAACAATTACATAAATTTAGCAATATGTAAACGAACGGTGGTGTACAAACACCACCGGGACTCGGGTGATACTGTCGGAGAGCCCATTGTGACGCTCGTGCGTACTCTGGTCGGCAGCAGAGCCGGCCTCCAGAGCACACTTCGCCACGTCGTCATTAGAAGCGGAAACAGCGGTACAGGTGACGTCACATGTCAGGTTCCTGCAACACACTCAAATCTGGTGAATACTACAGTGCAATACTTACGTGTGGCTCTGTGTGGCTATTAGCATGACCCGCAATCCGCCACGTGGAGGCTGCCACATCGGACTGCGTCTCTGTTATCGCCCGAGACCCCTCAGGTAGTGCAGAGCCCACCATGTCCTGAGGGAAGACACGGCAGCCGTACGGCCCCGAGTAGCACTCGGTGTGTGCTACTCGCAGCCGATTGGTGGCGGCACAAACGGCCGTTGGGTGAGACAGTTTTCCAAGCACGGCGGAGGCAGGCTTGTATAGCACTCATCTGTCGTGGATGGCCTACACCAGCTGATCGTGGTGGCTGAAAATATACCGGTGGGTCAGGGCACTGTCGTACAACGACTGGCGTTTTATCATATATTTTTTCCATAATATGTCATTGAATAGATTGGTTTACATTCTGATAAATCATAATGTATGCTCGAGCTGGGAAGGTCACCCAAGCCAGCTCCGATAACATGTGCACATGTCAGTTTTCCATTTGTTGGCCCACGTACACCTGTCCACCCATGGCTGAACACTGGCTCCTCCAGAGAGACGGCCACCCGACCGAGCGTCTGTCCCCGGGCTCTGGTCACCGTCATGGAGACAGCTGGCCGCGCGGGGAACTGGTGACGCCACCAGCGGAAGGGAAACGCGTCATCCGGTGCTGAAAATACAAATAATGAGAAAAGCGTCATTTTTAAAATGTTGTTAACCGCAGATCGCCTCGAAGCAAGCATAACTACAAACACTGAGCAAAAATATGCAGCATACAAAAAATCGCCCACCAAACTAACCTGTCTCGGGAGGCCTCTGATGCTGTGACGGGCGAGTGTGCGGCAGCTGAAATGCCGGACTGCCGGATTGGCTCCGGCGGTCGACGGCTCAGCTGCGCCAGAGCCGCACACCCGCCTCCGTCAACCTGCCAATGCAGTAAATGGACAAAATATTATTCAAGCTAATTTATGTATGATGTTAATAGTTTCATGACTAGTCACAATTATTTAGAATGAACGTAAGGTGGACTTGATAAGGCACAACACTTGAAAGGGACCCGGGAAACAGGATACGGGAACGAAACAAGGGAACGGGACACGAAAAGGGGACACGGAAACGGGACACGGAAACTGGACACGGAAACAGACATTCAAACAGGTCACGGGAACTGGACACGGAAACGGGACACGATAACCGGACAATTTGCAAAAAAAAAAAAAACAATAAGCAGATTCCGCTGGTGTACTCACGCCCGCTGGTGGTGGGCTTGGTCCTGAGGTCGGCGGTGCTGGTGGTGGTGCTGCCAAAGCTGGCAGGGGATCTGAAACACAATAGATAAATATTTAGCACTTGCACCATTTGTAGGTATACATCGTAACTCGAAGTTTTTTTTTTTTTTGACGACATGACAACTGGCCTAGGTATCGCTTGCAAGACTCCTCACAATATTTATGAGATGAAGGTAGAAATAAACTAATACTAAGCATACACAAAGCTGTTTGAGATTACTATCAAATCATTTATCAATGTATTGATAACACATACACAATGTATGCGTGCCTGTGCACTGTCAGTACAATACTAAAACACTCACGGAGGCTGGTGCTGGTGATTCCGGAGCCGGTGGTGCTGGTGATGGTGCTGGTGATGGCTGGTGGTGATGGTGGACCTAAAATAAATGGTAATTCTCATCAATACTTGATCATATTTTTAATTATAATTGCTGAGGTTCTGTAGAAAACTAAACAGTCTAGAGATAAAAGACCTAAGTTTTGACGTAACAACCAAACTTTTATGAGGATGTGTTTGTTTCGTCGTAACGAGCCTCAGCCTGCTAATAAAACAAACACGCAAACAAACAAACAAGCAATCAAACAAACAAACAAACAAACAAACAAACAAACAAACAAACAAACAAACAAACAAACAAACAAACACGCCATCGATATTTTAACGTTAGTTGAAACATACAAATGGAAACAACACAAAGGTCAAAGTTTTGGAAAAGGGGAGTATTTCTGGAGCCGCACCTACCTGCTGGTGGTGGACTTGGTGCTGAGGCCGGTGGTGCTGGTGGTGCTGGTGGTGGACTTGGTGCTGAAGCCGGTGGTGCTGGTGGTGCTGGTGGTGGATGGTCTGAAAGGAAAGAAATACAAAGTGACCGCAAGTAGATGCAACTGTTCAGAAATACAATGGGTTCACCTCTGAACCAGTCTAATGGTCAGAAAAAAAACATGACTGAGTCCGTTATCAATATTTGAGTGAGGATAGTACTGCAGTTCTTCCATTGCATTGATTATGAAGAAGAAATTACTGACAAAATATCATGTGCAGCATAGCAAAAAAAAAAGTTTTTCGTTTTCAGTTTCAATCAAAGATCACACACTCACGGAGGCTGGTGGAGGACTTGATCCCGGAGCCGGTGGTGCTGGTGGTGGTGCTGGTGATGGTGGTGGACCTGAAATAATACAAACGTTTTAACCCTCGCCCGCACATGGGGGGGGGTGGTTGCCACCCCCCCCCCAGGCAGTCTTTCTGCTCTGCACTCAACATTTTTAGAGCTAGAAGGCTGATTTTTCGTATAGCTGCTCGTCCATCCTTTATTGATGTCCACTAAAAATTTGAAGTTTCTGTGATTTTTGGTTTCGGAGATATGGCCTTGTTTTTCAGGTCATGTCATGACCCAAATGGCCAATTCTCAACATCTTGCGTTTGCCATGCGCCTTGTGAGCTTTTGACACCCTGATTTCGGCTTTTTTTGCCAGTCTTACCTCCCACCTATCATGGAACATGTTGTTCGACGATGTACAGGGGTCAAGGTCAGGGTCAAGGTCAACCTAGGTCATCTAAGATAATTGCGTTTTAGGCAAGCTGAATTTACTTTTTGTGAAGTTTTTTGACTGCATTTTTGGTAAAAGCTTCTCAGATCATGATTTCATGTGATATGGACCCAAAAACAATCGGTGCACACATCAGTATACACACAGACACACACAGACATACAAACACATATAATTGATCTTGACCTAACTTGACCTGAAATGACCTCAGCAGCAAAATTCTGGTCGGATAGTGTGACAAAGAGGTTCTAGCTGGCTTGGCACCAGAAAACAGCATCGTCATCGGTATTTGATAAGCAGCGCACTTGATATCCAACGGTGACCCAAAACAGCAACATTTTTTAGTTTGACCTGACCTGGAAGGTCAATGACTGACCTGAGAAGGTAAAACTGGGTATCATTGGATTCGTCTCTTCCAAAAGAATCTTTTTGGTCTTTACTGCTAAGCTCTATCTCCAACAGGAACGAAATGGCGCGGGGGGGGTGGCAACCCCCCCCCATGTGCGTTCTAGGATGGGAAAATGGCATGTGCGGGCGAGGGTTAACCCGCGCCCGGCTGGGGGTCCTGGATTTCCACGCCCTGCTGGGGGGGGGGGGTGTTTGAACACCCCCCCTTGTAACTCGGCTCCTGGGCCACGTAGCGATACGCAGAAGGCGGCGTTCGAAAGAGCGTCAAAAATAATGACGAAATCACTTCGGTCAATTTTTTGGTCAGGTCAAAGGTCAGGTCACCAGAGGTCATTGAAGGCAAAATTTCGCCGATTTCCAGGTCGAATGTCGAAAATTTCCAAGAAGCCAACGCATAACTCGGGAACTAATAGAGCTACAGCGCCGCGGAAAAGCGCATTCGATAGCCCTATTAACGCCCTTTCTGAGTAATTCTCTCAGATTTAACCTAACGTCAACGGTTTTGCCTGCAGGGGGCAAAAACTGCAAAAATAGCCGATTTTTTCGGAAACAGTTTTTCTGCAATAACTTTTGACCCAAGCCTGGTAGGAGCTTACTTTTACCGGCATCGTGTTCCTCTCGTCAAGACGCATCGAATGAACTATAATTTGACCTTGAAAGGTCAACTTGAAAATTTGACCTCAGGTCAAGGTCATGACCTGACCGGAAAGGGTCATGTTGCATATCAGTCGATCCGTATCGTCGAGCTGAACACATCTAAGGCGTTTTCATCGCTCTAGCATGCCTCTATCAAAAGTTATTTGCGAAAAACTGTTAGATACCATTCGTGACCTAAGATGACCTCAGGGCATAAACAAGGGTCACGGACACCATTTTCATGTTCTGTGTGTCTAAACCACTTGTAATTCGGTGTTTGGGAGTGTTTATAATGTCTTTCGTCCAAAAGAGGCGCATTTCAATTTTCTCCCATTGACTTATAATGGGGAGGTCGCAAAATTGACCTGACCTTAGGTCATCGATATCAAAATTCTGAGATATACATTTTGTACATGCTATTGCTCTTAGCAATCGCTGAAAGGTTCAAAGCGATCGGTCATTCGGTGTAGCTATGACAGACATTGAAACTTTTTATGAGGTGAGGTCACTTCAAGTGACCTGGTGACCTGACCTTGAATGACCTTGGTCTGAAATTTTCACAACATGTGTAGAATTGATGTATGATAAGGTGTACCAAAAACGGCGGCGCTCCGCGCCGCCGTTTTTGAGATATTCGCGAAAAACCACAAGGGGGGGTGTTCAAACACCCCCCCCAGCAGGGCGCGGGTTAATTATTAGGTACGCAGAGACCAATTAGCGCCGTATGTAATACAGATCCTACAATAAAACTGCTAACCACACAACAGATATTACTTACATTGGTTTGGCGTTACATACGTAGGCCTAGGTATATTGTACCAATTTCCCCTTATCAATCAATCAATCAATCTTTATTGAGCATCACAAAGTGACAATGCAAAAATACCATTGAAACAATATTTTGATAAAAATCTCGTAAGAAAAAAATATAATTGTGGTTATTTGACGCAAAAACACGACCATTCATAACAAAATGAAAAGTCAGAACTGATCGTCTTGCAGTTGTAAAGACTAGATGCCGGCAGCGCTCTTGCGTTGCCTTGGGCCAGAATTGGAGGAACGGACTGAGGGCACACACCGGGCCAAACCACCGAAACCCAGACTGAGCTTGGACTGAACCTGAAACCCCTGAAACCAACCGAAACATCCCAAAAATGCTTGGAAGCACGTGAGATTGGTGTGGATATCTACCTACAGTAAGATATTAACCCGCGCCCGGCTGGGGGTCCTGGATTTCCACGCCCTGCTGGGGGGGTGTTTGAACACCCCCCCTTGTAACTCGGCTCCTGGGCCACGTAGCGATACGCGGAAGGCGGCGTTCGAAAGAGCGTCAAAAATCATGAGGAAATCACTTCGGTCAATTTTTTGGTCAGGTCAAAGGTCAGGTCACCAGAGGTCATTGAAGGCAAAATTTCGCCGATTTCCAGGTCGAATGTCGAAAATTTTCAAGAAGCCAACGCATAACTCGGGAACCAATAGAGCTACAGCGCCGCGGAAAAGCGCATTCGATAGCCCTATTAACGCCCTTTCTGAGTAATTCTCTCAGATTTGACCTACCGTCAACGGTTTTGCCTGCAGGGGGCAAAAACTGCAAAAATAGCCGATTTTTTCGGAAACAGTTTTTCTGCAATAACTTTTGACCCAAGCCTTGTACGAGCTTACTTTTACCGGCATCGTGTTCCTCTCGTCAAGACGCATCGAATGAACTATAACTTGACCTTGAAAGGTCAACTTGAAAATTTGACCTCAGGTCAAGGTCATGACCTGACCGGAAAGGGTCATGTTGCATATCAGTCGATCCGTATCGTCGAGCTGAACACATCTAAGGCGTTTTCATCGCTCTAGCATGCCTCTATCAAAAGTTAGGGGAGAGTGGGGTGGGTTGTATCAGGTTTTACTCCGAGACCCATAAACTCGTAACTATCCGCGATAAACTCATTATTTCCATACTGTCCCCTTCCTTGATTCTTCTGCTTTTTTGTGCAAAGTAACTTTTCCGCTACCTCTACCAGTTTTTCTTCTACGGTCTGCCGAATAGAACAATGTTTTTGATACAACTTGCCCCATGGCTTGGGTGAGTTGTATCACATGGTGGGGTAATTTGTATCACTATTTCACGTTTCAGGGAGTGTGCTTGCTACTGGTTTTGAACATAACAGCAACATTAAATGGGGTTAATACAATGTATAGGTATGCTCAAAGGCTTCACTTTATTAGACCAAACTTAGGTCAATGCAATCCGAACGAAACATCAACAGACTAGACGCAAAAGTGGCCCGTTATGAGCAAAGAAGCCAACACATTGTGCCGAAATGGAACGAGCATTGACTAGCTACCTACAAACGCGAGCCAGGGCTTGGCTTTCGCGATCAAAAGCAACATACCCATACATACATACATACATACATACATGTTACAACATACCCCACCCGGCTCTGATACAACATGTACCTAGCCGCCATCTTGGAAAAACATCCTCGTGCTAAAAAAACAGCGGACAGCTGGAGAAATCCGTTTTCACTCACGCAGCCTTAGAACCTACCCTCACCACCGCTACGGAGATCTTTCAAATTCGTGCACATCTAAATGCCCAAAACACACATTTTCTTGCAACTTATTTTTTTAGAATTACATTAAAAAAAAAAAAACATAAAATCGGCTCTCACCTCGAGACGCGTCCACTCAGCCACAAGACAGAACAGGGAAAGATGGCGCCCGGAAAACCTCGTCGGCTGGTCGTGTCGCGAGCGCCATCCATTGGATAAGTTTGGCACAATTCGCCCTGATACAACTTGGACATGATACAACTCTCCCCGCTCTCCCCTATTTGCGAAAAACTGTTAGATACCATTCGTGACCTAAGATGACCTCAGGGCATAAACAAGGGTCACGGACACCATTTTCATGTTATGTGTGTCTAAACCACTTGTAATTCGGTGTTTGGGAGTGTTTATAATGTCTTTCGTCCAAAAGAGGCGCATTTCAATTTTCTCCCATTGACTTATAATGGGGAGGTCGCAAAATTGACCTGACCTTAGGTCATCGATATCAAAATTCTGAGATATACATTTTGTACAGGCTATTGCTCTTAGCAATCGCTGAAAGTTTCAAAGCGATCGGTCACTCGGTGTAGCTATGACAGACATTGAAACTTTTTATGAGGTGAGGTCACTTCAAGTGACCTGGTGACCTGACCTTGAATGACCTTGGTCTGAAATTTTCACAACATGTGTAGAATTGATGTATGATAAGGTGTACCAAAAACGGCGGCGCTCCGCGCCGCCGTTTTTGAGATATTCGCGAAAAACCACAAGGGGGGTGTTCAAACACCCCCCCCCAGCAGGGCGCGGGTTAACCCTCGCCCGCACATGGGGGGGGGGGGGTTGCCACCCCCCCAGGCAGTCTTTCTGCTCTGCACTCAACATTTTTAGAGCTAGAAGGCTGATTTTTTGTATAGCTGCTCGTCTATCCTTTCTTGATGTATACTGAAAATTTCAAGTTTCTGTGATTTTTTGTTTCGGAGATAGGACCTTGTTTTTCAGGTCATGTCATGACCCAAATGGTAAATTCTCAACATCTTGCGTTTGCCATGGGCCTTGTGAGCTTTTGACACCCTGATTTCGGCCTTTTTTGCCAGTCTTACCTCCCACCTATCATGGAACATGTTGTTCGACGATGTACAGGGGTCAAGGTCAGGGTCAAGGTCAACCTAGGTCATCTAAGATAATTGCGTTTTAGGCAAGCTGAATTTACTTTTTGTGAAGTTTTTTGACTGCATTTTTGGTAAAAGCTTCTCAGATCATGATTTCATGTGATATGGACCCAAAAACAATCGATGCACACATCAGTATACACACAGACACACACAGATATACAAACACATATAGTTGACCTTGACCTAACTTGACCTGAAATGACCTCAGCAGCAAAATTCTGATCGGATAGTGTGACAAAGAGGTTCTAGCTGGCTTGGCACCAGAAAACAGCATCGTCATCGGTATTTGATAAGCAGCGCACTTGATATCCAACTGTGACCCAAAACAGCAATATTTTTTAGTTTGACCTGACCTGGAAGGTCAATGACTGACCTGAGAAGGTAAAACTGGGTATCATTGGATTCGTATCTTCCCAAAGAATCTTTTTGGTCTTTACTGCTAAGCTCTATCTCCAACAGGAACGAAATGGCGCGGGGGGGGGGGTGGCAAACACCCCCCCATGTGCGTTCTAGGATGGCAAAATGGCATGTGCGGGCGAGGGTTAACCCGCGCCCCGTTGGGCTCTGCCGAGCAACGCGCCCCGTTGGGGGGGGGGCATTTTGGCCCCCCCTAAGATCTCGAGAACCACGCAACGTAGCGACAAGCGGCAAACGGTGTTGGATAGCCCTATCAGGGAACTACCTTGTGACCCAATTTTATTGACCTAGGTCAAACCGATGACATCACAGGTCAGGTCAAAGGTCCAATTTTCACCGTGTACAGGCATTTCAAGAAATGCGTTGTAAAATCGAGTAAAATGCATTTCATTGAAAATCATCGATGGGGAAATGTTCTTCAAACACATATTTTGCTAGTTGAGGTCACTGATACCAGGTCAGGTCACTGAGGTCAGGTCACTGGGGGGTCACAATATGAAAGTGTCGTGTGATACATGTTTTGTGGTCCATTTTACATGACAAATGCGATTATGTGGGTCAGGCAGCCTTTGGGGCCAGCTTAGGTCACGTTTTGGTCAAGATCAGGTCAAGGTCAGGTCAAGGTCAGGTCAAATAAGGTCAAATTTCAAAGTTGATATTTTTCCATAAAATGGGTATCGAATCGATGCAGCTCGTCACGGGGAGTTCAATGGTGGTCTTTGTTTTGCCGTGCGAGGTCTAGAATCGCTAAAAATTGAGATCAAATATTTGACGTCATCATTTTTGAACAGTTTTTTCGCCATAACTTGGCCAAAAAACGAGATATCGATCTGAAATTTGGTATGTATATAGAAGAGCGCAGGGAATATCACATATATTTCGGTTTTTTCGAAATTCGGAAAAATTTTGGATTTTTTTTTAGTTTTTTCTAAAAAAAATCAATTTTTTGAAATTTTTTGGGTTAAAAACCCAAAATTTTGAAAATCCGAGATGGCAGTTTGGTAGCACCGCTTTTTGTCTATTAGACCATATAAAGAACTTTGAAATTGCTTAATAACTGTAGATTTGGTGAGCGTTTCAAGATTGCATGTTTTTTGCTCATTTTTGCTCGAACATGACCTCAGTTTGACCTCAATAACTCCTGACCTAAGGTCACCTAAGACTTGAAATTTGGTGTGAAGGTGTCAAATTGATGCCCGGAAAGGTACTGAAAATTTGGCGGCGCTCGCGCCGCCATTTTCTTGCTATTCAGGAAAAACCACAGGGGGGGGGCCAAAATGGCCCCCCCCCCAACGGGGCGAGGGTTAATTAACTGCGCGTGCGTAGTTCATGTCCCAGGCACCCCAGTGCAGTCATTTTCATTACACCCTGTAGCGTGTGGCTAGTTCTATCAGTGTACCGACTTTTGTGTCGCTAGCTCGACGTTTCCCGGGATCAGAGGATCCCTCGTCAAAACCGTTATCCGCCCCCCGCACGCGCAGCTTGCACCCCTCGGATATTATCTCGCCGGAATGTCGTGATCAAATGTATTCTTCTTATGACCTGCAAGTTTTGAACCAGTTAGAGCTGCCGTTTACCCTGCAGGCGTGGCAACGTACGAAGGGGTGCAATCGGCTTGCACGTGCATAGCTCATGCACCACAGAGTTTAGCTCAACCAAATGTGCATTATTCTGGAGGCCTTGCCTGGGACTACCATTGAACCGATTTTGAGGTTGATAGCTTAAAATTTCTTTGAGCCAGAGGACCTCACGTCAAAACGGTTTTCCGACCCCAGCACGTGCAGCCTGCACCCCTCGCAGACTGTGACCCCCCTGGAAACTGGTTCAAGGTGTTACCGATGTGTCCCGCCAGTATGGCTTTGCCCGTGACCTCGGGTTGACCTGTAGTCTTGACAAAAAGAAATTCGTGTCACCGAAACTTTGAAGCGGAATAGCATGTGCCACGAAGCACCGAGCGAACCGAGACCAGCACCAAAAGTTTACCTCGCCGGAGACGAGTCGAACGGTCCCACTTTCGTCCCGATCGGTCCTCCCATTTTGACTCCAGGTCCAAAAATGCTTGGACAAACTCACTCACATACTCACATACTCACATACTCACTGACAAACAAGCTTGGCCGAACTTTTCTTCAGCGACCCACCAATGGGAATTTCCGGATGCAAAAGCATGCTATCGCATGCTTTTGATCCCCCAATTCTGGAAAATCGTCTATGATAAAACTTGTATTTTACTAGATGCCGGCAGCGCTCTTGCGTTGCCTTGGGCCAGAATTGGAGGAACGGACTGAGGGCACACACCGGGCCAAACCACCGAAACCCAGACTGAGCTTGGACTGAACCTGAAACCAACCGAAACATCCCAAAAATGCTTGGAAGCACGTGAGATTGGTGTGGATATCTACCTACAGTAAGATATTAACCCGCGCCGTGCTGGTGGCCTGAACTTTCCGCCGAGTGCTGGGGGGGGGGCGTTTTCACGCCCCCCCGTCTAACTCGGCTCCTGGGCCACGTAGCGACACGCGGTAAGCGGCAATCGAAAGAGCGTCAAAAATAAAGACGAAAACACTTCGGTCCTTTTTTGGGTCAGGTCAAAGGTCAGGTCACCAGAGGTCACCAAAGGTAAAATGTTGACTATTTCAATATTTTGGAAACTGCCAACGGCTATCTCGGGAACCGATAGAGCTACAGCGCCGCGGAAAAGCGCATTCGATAGCCCTTTTACAGACCTTTCTGAGTAATGTTCTCAGATTTGACCTCAGGTCAAAGGTTTAGCCTCCAGAGGGCAAAAACTCCAAAAATAGCCGTTTTTACGAAAAACGTTTTTTCGTCAATAACTTTTGACTCATAAGCGCCATGACATTACTTTTGCCAGCATCGTGTTCCTCTCGTCGAGACGCGTCGAATGAACTATTCGTTGACCTTGAAAGGTCATTTTGAAAATTTGACCTCAGGTCAAGGTCATGACCTGACCGAAAAGGGTCATGTTGCATATCAGTCGATCCGTATCGTCGAGCTGAACACATCTGACGTGTTTTCACCGCTCTAGCACGTCTCTATCAAAAGTTATAGCCAAAAAACTGCTGGCGACCGTTCATGACCTGAGATGACCTCAGGGGCACACAGAGGGGTCACAGGTGCATTTTTCCTATTCAGTGTGTCATGTTTACCTATGAACCGATGTTTGAGAGCGTTTTGAACGATATTCGTCCAAAAGAGGCGCATTTCAATTTTCTCCCATTGACTTATAATGGAGAGGTCGCAAAATTGACCTGACCTTAGGTCACAGATATAAAAAATCCGAGATATACATTTTATACATACTGTTACTCATATCAATCGCTGAAAGTTTCAAAGTGATCGTTCAGTCGGTGTAGCTATAGCGAGCCTTTGAACTTTTTCTGAGGTAAGGTCACTTGACGTGACCTGGTGACCTGACCTTGAACGGCCTAGGTCTGAAATTTTCACAACATGTGCGGAAATGATGTAGGAACACGTGTACCAAAAACGGCGGCGCTGCGCGCCGCCGTTTTTGAGATATTCGCGAAAAACCTGAGGGGGGGGGGGGCGTAAAAACGCCCCCCCCAGCACGGCGCGGGTTAATTAACTGCGCGTGCGTAGTTCATGTCCTAGGCACCCCAGTGCAGTCATTTTCATTACACCCTGTAGCGTGTGGCTAGTTCTATCAGTGTACCGACTTTTGTGTCGTTAGCTCGACGTTTCCCGGGATCAGAGGATCCCTCGTCAAAACCGTTATCCGCCCCCCGCACGCGCAGCTTGCACCCCTCGGATATTATCTCGCCGGAATGTCGTGATCAAATGTATTCTTCACCTGCAAGTTTTGAACCAGTTAGAGCTGCCGTTTACCCTGCAGGCGTGGCAACGTACGAAGGGGTGCAATCGGCTTGCACGTGCATAGCTCATGCACCACAGAGTTTAGCTCAACCAAATGTGCATTATTCTGGAGGCCTTGCCTGGGACTACCATTGAACCGATTTTGAGGTTGATAGCTTAAAATTTCTTTGAGCCAGAGGACCTCACGTCAAAAAGGTTTTCCGACTCCAGCACGTGCAGCCTGCACCCCTCGCAGACGGTGACCCCCCTGGAAACTGGTTCAAGGTGTTACCGATGTGTCCCGCCAGTATGGCTTTGCCCGTGACCTCGGGTTGACCTGTAGCCTTGACAAAAAAATTCGTGTCACCGAAACTTTGAAGCGAAATAGCATGTGCCACGAAGCACCGAGCGAACCGAGACCAGCACCAAAAGTTTACCTCGCCGGAGACGAGTCGAACGGTCCCACTTTCGTCCCGATCGGTCCTCCCATTTTGACTCCAGGTCCAAAAATGCTTGGAAAACTCACTCACATACTCACATACTCACATACCCACTGACAAACAGGCTTGGCCGAACTTTTCTTCAGCGACCCACCAATGGGAATTTCCGGATGCAAAAGCATGCTATCGCATGCTTTTGATCCTCCAATTCTGGATCAACATTCATTACAATTACCAAATACTTTATTTCCTATTGACGAGTACAGTGCGCGACAGTTTGCCCGCCGATATCCCGTCTGTACTCACGGAGGCTGGTGGCGGGCTTGGTGCTGAGGCCGGTGGTGCTGGTGGTGGTGCTGGTGGATGACCTGTAAAAGATTCAGCACATGTTGAGCTCCAATTGTTATTCACTGTAAGAAAACGATTGCGCCACTTTTATTCTTAACCCGCGCACCGACGGGGGTCTGCGCCAACTTCGCACCGACGCACAGTGAGGATTTTTCCGATCTAGCGCCTATTAATTCAAAAAATATTTTTTGGATTTTTGTTTATTTTTTGTGTCAGTAGGGCTAAGAAATGTCTGAATTTTTCATATATGGCATTGTTTTATCTGTATGTCCACAGCAAAACTAGGAAAAATGCGCCCAAAGTTCACACTCATGCGTGATTACTCAATGGGCTCAGCAAGGCCCGAAAGTATAGCTCAATTTCATTGTCCTGTCCTGTTGGTTTTAATCTTGCGAGGTCTTAAAGTTGCATATCGTCTGAAAGGCACCTTTATTAGGAATGGAATGGCAAACAGAAAGTATGCCACAACCTTACTAAGGTCACAAAAATGCCCTTTACAAAAAAACCCTTACAGACACCATATTGAAGGAATGGTATTCTAAATAAATGTAGGAAATCAACAATGTTCTCCACACTTTTCCACTCCGAAATATATCCTATCGAATTCGCCACTTTCTTCTGCACAAGACAACAACTGGTTTGGCTGCCGAAACTTGCCTGAACACGGAATATTCACATTAGAGTATCTTAACACCCCACTCGAGGAGCGCTAGGGCAAACAGCACGATATAGGTATGTTCCGGACATAGGCGAATAATTTTACTTCGTGATTTATATGATGCATATTTTCTGAGACACATTCATTAGGAATAGGATGACAAGCGTAAATTATACACACCGTAACCTTATTAACCATCGCACTTGTGGGGAGGGGGAGGGGAAGGGTCGGATAAAACCCCATGGTTTTCCGCAAATTACTCGCGCAAAAAGCGGCCGATCGCGCCGAAACTTTCGGTACCTTCGAGATCATCAATTTTACATCTAACCTAAAAATTTCATGACTCTGACCCAACTGACCTTTGACCTGTGGCATATTTCTCGAGACCATGTTTGGTCGGAATCGCGATTCGGCGTATGCCAGCTCACATTATCCGCGGTTTCCAGTCTTTTTGTGGTTTTAAACGTTCAAATATGTGAAATGATGTTGGTGCCATGCATAATGGTGGGAGTCAAGGTCACGTGAAGGTCAAGTCAAGGTCATTGACCTTTTGATGACCTTGGTTCACTTTTTCGAGTTTTACTTGTTTCTAGGGTAGTTTTTGGTGCTGATTTCGATTTTAGCAGCCATTTGAATTTTTACGAAGTAGTTCTAGTGCCTTCGTTCCATGTTACGAAGCTATCAGTAGTAGGTGACACTTCTATGGATGGCCGGCAGGACGCCTACTAATTGATCTAACCTGACCTGACCCGACCTGGCCTAAATGCATAAAGACATCGTCTGTGATCAAAACTAACATGAAATTCGTGATCAGCACCCCAAAATACCCCGTAACACCCTAACTTTCCGAAGTTTCAAGAGGTCTCGATTTCCCAACTTTAGTTGGGTCATTAAACTGACTTGGAAAGTCAGCTTATGACCTTGGACTTTGAAATTGGATATATTCGGCCTAATTTCGTCATAGGCAGCACGCTTGACTTTTCCGCGAAGCTCTAGCTTGATCAGGGGCCAAACGGCTGAGCGGGGGGTCCAATTGAACCCCCTATACTATGTTGATTATGAACATTTACAGGTAAAATTCTCACCAGGACACACCAGCCAACATCTGTGCACAATCTGGCTACAATTCTACCTATGGTTTGCCCTCTACGAATAAATAGGTGCTAGATCGGAAAAATCCCCACTGTGCGACGGGGGGGGGGGCGGATGACCGCCCCCCCCCTGAGATCTCGAGAACGAAGCAAGATAGCGACAAGCGGTAAACGGCATCGGATACGCACGGCCAAGATCTACAATTTTTACTAAGGTCATTTTCAGGTCAGGTCAAAGATGACGTCACAGGGGTCGAAAAAGTCAAAATGGCGGCGCTAGATATGGAGAGAGTTTTTCTCGAATAACTTTCGAATTAGTCAAGATAGGAACAAACTAAAAGCATCATCGTGATCCTCTCGTCAATCCGCATCGAATGATATATATGTTGACCTCGAAAGGTCAAGGTCAAAGGTTGACCTCAGGTCACGTGACCTCGAGGTCATCATGTATATCATTCGATGCGTCTTGACGAGCTGAACACAATGAGACCATCCACGCGTCTGTATCTTGTTCCTGTACGGAGTTATTGGCCAAAAACCTTTGGTGACCTTTGATGACGTCATATGACCTCACAGCTGCCCAACAGCAAAACAGACCTCAAGGTAGTGAAGGTTGATCGTATATGAAGTCATGTATGGTATATGGGGCCATTCCGACCCGTTTTAGTGGTAAAAACAGGGAGTTGATTTTTCCCCCATTGACTTATAATGGGGAGGTCGCGAAATTGACCTGACCTTAGGTCATCGATATCAAAATTCCGAGATATACAAATTGTAGCTACTAATGACCTAATAATATCCTGCGACTTTCAAAGGCCTCCGATATCTACTGTAGCTCTGGCACGGTCACAAAGTTGCAAAAAAGTGACTTGAGGTTGGGTCATTCAAAGTGACCTGGTGACCTGACCTTAAAAGGTAGGAGGTTCAAACTTGCACACCATGTGTAAAATTGATGAGGTTATAGTCATACCAAATTTCGCGGCGCTACGCGCCGCGGTTTTCCCGCTATTTGCGAAAAAACCTCAGGGGGGCGGATATCCGCCCCCCCGTCGGTGCGCGGGTTAACACCTCTTGCGCTCATAAGCACTGCATTCCTGATGTAATATTTGTTACAATAAAATATATAGCCTATCGATAAAAAATTGGTGATGAAAAAAATATCTGTGTGTCTCGAACTTAAGACTAAAATAAAAAATATACGCTTTTATGGTCACTTGATAATAAGACACTCACGGAGGCTGGTGACGGGCTTGGTGCTGAGGCCGGTGGTGCTGGTGGTTACGGGCTTGGTGCTGAGGCCGGTGGTGCTGGTGGCGGTGCTGGTTGGTGGTCTGAAGGGAAAAAATACAAATTAACCACAAACCGATGAAACTGTTATAAAATACGGCGGATTCACCTCTCAACCAGTCCTACGGTCAACAAAATCGGCACGGAATCCGTTTCCAGCGTTTTATTATTATATTTCATTATTACAGCGTTTATTTTATTATACACATATTCTTCCATGATCTGATTATGAAGAAGAAATTACCGAAAAAAATATTGTATGTAACATAGCGAAAAGAACAAGTTTTATGTTTTCAGGTTTCAATAAAAAAAAAACAGACACTCACGTTGGCTGGTGGCGGGCCTGGTCCCGGAGCCGGTGGTGCTGGTGGTGGTGCTGGTGATGGTGATGGTGATGCTGGGGACGGTGGTGATGACGAACCTGAAAAAATACAAACGATTTTTTATTGTATTCGACATGATCACCTTATCATACAGACAGAGCGGTAGCAATATCTGCGGCAAAATGAACAAAATTGCTCTGACACTAATATACAATACCTACAAAAAGCTTCAACATCATATAACAAAACCGTGAAATCTGTAACTAAAAAGTTCATGGTGCATTTCACACAGATAGAGGACTATTAGAAAAAGCAAATAAGAGTCGCAATTTACAGTTTCGTATATCGAATCTAAATAAGCGTATCCAAGACAATGACGGAACAAATTATCCCATTTGTTTCGTCTGTGTATCAATTATCAACGTCAAGCGTTCCTTTGCTAGAAACTAGCCACGGACGACAGTGTGCCAATGACATCGTATCCGTACTATCAGAGGCAGGTGGTGGTCTTCCCTATGTATTTACTGAGACCTGCGGCGCAGCACTTTTCAGGTGCTGTATGCTAGAGCCATCTGTTGCCGACATAAGAAACTACTGAGTCGTGCGGTACAGCATGCTTCAGGTGCTGTATGCCAGAGCCATCTGTTGGCTAACACTGAAACTACTGAGTCGTTCGGTACAGCAATCTTCAGGTGCTGTATGCCAGAGCCATCTGTTGCCGACATAAGAAACTAATGAGTCGAGCGGCACAGCATGTTTCAGGCGCTATATACTAGCGCAATCTGTTGCCTAATTTCAAACTACTGAGACGCGCGTACAGGAGAAGACAGTGTGCCCGCCGATATCCCGTCTGTACTCACGGAGGCTGGTGGCGGGCTTGGTTCCGGAGCCGGTGGTGCTGGTGGTGGTGCTGGTGGTGGTGATGGTGGTGGTGATGGTAGATGACCTGAAAAAGAATCAGCACATTTCTTATTCAAATTGTGATACACTGTAAGAAAAAGCATCGCTAATTTCTTTTCTAAACACGTCTTACGTTTAAGGGCATTTCTGACAAACTATTTGCTACAACACCTACAATGTATGGCCCATCTATCTGCATTTTGTGATGAGAAAGGAACTACGAATGTGTCTCGAAATTACGAATAAAATAAATAATATGTTATAAAACACTCACGGAACCTGATGGCGGGCTTGGTGCTGAGGCCGGTGGTGCTGGTGGTGGCGAGCTTGGTGCTGAGGCCGGTGGTGCTGGTGGTGGTGCTGGTTGATGGTCTGAAAGGAAGGAATGAAACTATAAATTGAGCCCGATTGCTGCATGTATAATACATTACTGTGGTTTCTTTTATCACCACATCTTACGATTAGAAGCTTCCTGACAGAATCCGTCATCAGTATTTGAATAAATATAAGACTACAGTACTTCACTTTATCTGATTATGAAGAAGAAATTACTCACTAAATCTCCTGTTTATAATACAAAATCAGTTTTTCGTTTTCAGGTTCAAAGATCAGCCACTCACGGAGGCTGGTGGAGGACTTGATCCCGGAGCCGGTGGTGCTGGTGGTGGTGCTGGTGATGGTGGTGGACCTGAAATAATACAAACGTTTCATTTATAAGGTTCTTAGAGACCAATTTGCGCCGTACATAATACAAATACAATACAGCTGCTAAACACATAAGAGATATCACAACAATAGTTTTGGCGGTGCCTAAATTGTATCAATTGCTCGCTCATTATAATGCGATGAAACCCATACTACAAATAATATAAACAAACGATGACCGTGGTTATTTGACGTGGAACCGCGACCATTCATGACCAAATAAAGTCAGCAATCAGAACTGTTCTTATTATAGCTAACAAAGATCAACTGAATAAAAAAAAAAACAATCCCTATTCATATTTTCTATTAGTATTATCTGCAAACATTACAAATGCCAAATATTTTATTTCCTATAGACGAGTACAGCGGGCAACAGTGTGCCCGCCAATATCCCGTCTGTACTCACGGAGGCTGGTGGCGGGCTTGGTGCTGAGGCCGGTGGTGCTGGTGGTGGTGATGGTAGATGACCTAAAAGGGAGATAATACAAATTGACCGCAAACCGATAGAACTCCTATAAAATACGGTGGATTCACCTCTCAACCTGTTCTACGGTCAACAAAATCCTGACGGAATACGTTATTATTGTCGCATTATGATATTATTCCTATCGATCTGATTATGAAAAAATGTGACCACAAATCCCATGTAACATTGAGAAAAGAACAAGTTTTACGTTTCAGGATGCATTCAATGATAAGACACTCACGGAGGCTGGTGGAGGACTTGATCCCGGAGCCGGAGGTGCTGGTGGCGGTGATGGTGATGGTGATGGTGCTGGTGATGGTGGTGATGGCGGACCTGAAACCATATGAACGATTAAATCATTCTATATGAGAGACGAAACGATCACCTTGTCATACAGACAGAGCGGTAGCAATGTCTACGGCAAAATAAACAAAAATGTTCGGACAAGTACATTCAATACAAAAAGTATCGATAACATATAGCAAGACCGTTAAATATATTACTGAAAAAAAAACGTTCATGGTGTTTTTCATGACAAGTAAAGGACTATTTATTGGTAAGATCAAAGAAGAGTCGGAACTGACAGTTTGTAAGACCGAATAAATATAAATGTAGGGGAGAGTGGGGCACATTCGTGCAAAAAATGGATAAACCCATATATCTCTTCTTTGGTTAGTGCAATGGCAAAATTGTTGATTGTAGTATGGAAAGGAACTATTGCAGATAGTTTTCCTCTTTAAAAGTTATCCTATAAAATTATTGCTTCCATTAGAAAAATGACTTTTATTAACTCTGAACATTTGCACGAAACTGCCCCACCTATGGGGCACATTCGTTCAAGAGATGGGGCACTTCCGTTCACCCGGCAAAATTCGAGAAATTACCGGGCATTACCAGAAATTTACCAAAGGAAATTGGCAGGGGGTCATTTCACTTGATTCCTTTCGACAAGAATGCATTGCACAACAAATGTAGAAAGAATGGGCTGGCCAACAAGAATGTGCCAACTGCCGGCCTCCGTGACCTCGCCAAGTTCGCGTGAATTGCTCGTCACGACGTCGCAAGCAGTCGAGACTGAGTCAGGCGAGCGTCATTAGAGAAACCTACTACAGATAAAGTCATAAATCGCAAAAACTAAAAAAAATATGCACGAATGTGCCCCCAGGCAGTGCGTACACGAACGAACCTGCCCCACAACGTTATTAGTAATATATTTCGAAATTTCTTTTTGAAAAAATGACACTTTTTCAACAAACAAGTTTGCAGCAGTTCCGTGAATAGAGTGGGCTTCTTCACCCCCAATTTTGAAAAGCTGAACCACATTTCCGAGTCAGGATCACGAAAATGGATGATATGAGAAAAGTTTCGAAAGCTCACGAATATTACAAATTTGCGTTTTTATCAAGCATGACAGCAGGTACAGTGTTGTCTTCTACGGTGAACGAAGGGCGGCAATGATAGACATATTTCCATAATTTACCTTGAGCTCGTGCAGTCACTCGTGTTCCCATAAACTGCTGAAAACGAATGTGCCCCATGCACGAATGTGCCCCACTCTCCCCTACCTAACGAAGACAATGAAAAAATCAAATATTTTACTGCTTTTATTCTTTTTTCATTTTTTTAATAGTTTCTGCATCATTGCGCATCGTCAAATGTTTGCGTTTCCCAGAGACAAGCAACAGGCAACAGTCTGCCCGGTTATCACGTTTGTACTCACGGAGACTGGTGGCGGGCTTGGTTCCGGAGCCGGTAGTGCTGGTGGTGGTGCTGGTGATAGCTGGTGATGCTGCTGGTGGTGCTGGTAGATGATCTGAAAAACAGTCAGTATGATTTTAGATCAGCGTGTTGAACACTGTAAGACAAAGAAGTAAGACGAACAGGATGATCAAAACTATGACGATAGGAATACGTTTTACAGTCATAGTTGATGGTAATTTTATTATTTGACACTTACGGACATGCTAGTGGTGGGATCGATCCCGCAGCCGGTGGTGCTGGTGGTGGTGCTGGTGAAGGTGCTGCTGATGGATGTGGTCATGCTGGGGTTGATGGTGATGTTGGAGCTGAAACAAGACGTAAGACCTGTCATGCAATTCTGATAACACGGGCATATTTTAGTTACACCAGTATAACGCCTTTTGGGGCGACTAACGGAGCGAGCGAGAGGGTCGGCCTTGCACGTGCGAAATTGCGAGGGGGTACCTCTAACTGGCTTGTGCACCGCACCCTACTAACCGGTCTCTAGCGATGTGCCAAATTTGGGCACAATCAGCCGAGCAGTTCTCGAGATCTGGAAGCGGCACCCTGCACGTGCGCACGTGCAAAATGGGTCCCAACTGACTTGTGCACGGCACCCTACTAGCCGGTCCCTGTGTACAAAATTTGAGCGCAATCGGTCGAGCCGTTCTCGAGATCTGGAAACGACCCCTGCACGTGCGCACGTGCAGCAGCACCCTGCAGCAGCACCCCAACTCGGGCACATGATTATGCAGTGCCTAGTGGGTGCCTACCTACCTGCCAACTTTCAGCGCAATCGGCCAAGTAGTTACCGAAATATTGCAACAATTACAAAACTGACACCTCTTCGTTTTGCACGTGGCACGTGCATAAGGGGTCACCCACATGCATCAGGAATAGTCCAATACTTGGTAGAAGGAATGCAGCTACCCTACAAAAATTACCGCATGTAAATCGGTCAAGTGGTTGCTGAGATATACATAGGTAAGCCTCGCAAAAGCGTCCGCACGGCCGGCCGGCCGGCCGGCCGCTCATAGTCAGAAATTTCCGTTAATCTAAGGAAAGACTCCGCTCGCTTCGCTCGCTCCGTAATCAACGTGCCAAGAAATACCGTTGAGAAATTCATTTCAGCCTGCCAGAATAACACAGCCAGAAACATTCAAGATTATTAGTTTTCGAAGGAATCAGCGACTTCGACTCGACTTCACGACCTCTTCACGCCTCACGTTTTTGTTTTTACTTTTTTCTGTTTTAGGGCCCTGGTGATATCCTTTTCGGTATCCTTGCACAGGCTGTTGATGTGCGCAGCGCCTGTGGCAGCAGCAGCACTCCGGACAGTCCTGTTAACAATTGCTCAACTACCCTTATCCTTTCCGTCACATTCCATAGTAATTTGTCTCATATCCTTCATAATCACCTCGGCAGAATAGCCACAGCACCTACTTGTGGAGTCGTTGTATGTCTAAATAAATAAATCTAAATAAATCATATCAGTAAGCGCTTCACAAGCACCATGACGATTCCTTTTACTCCCCCTTCCTTCCACCTATAAAAAGCACACGTCTTTACCGAAGTAGCACAAGCTCTGTGACTGTATGGCCACCCCAGTGGGGGATCTCCCAGCGGCGCCCCTGTGTGACTGTATGGCCACCCCGGTGGGGGATCTCCCAGCGGCGCCCCTGTGTGACTGTATGGCCTCCCCGGTGGGGGATCTCCCAGCGGCGCCCCTGTGTGACTGTATGGCCACCCCGGTGGGGGATCTCCCAGCGGCGCCCCTGTGTGACTGTAGGTATGGCCACCCCGGTGGGGGATCTCCCAGCGGCGCCTCTGTGTATGGCCACCCTGGTGGGGGATCTCCCAGTGGCGCCCCTGTGTGACTGTATGGCCACCCCGGTGGGGGATCTCCCAGCGGCGCCCCTGTGTGACTGTAGGTATGGCCACCCCGGTGGGGGATCTCCCAGCGGCGCCTCTGTGTATGGCCACCCTGGTGGGGGATCTCCCAGTGGCGCTCCTGTGTGACTGTATGGCCACCCCGGTGGGCGGTGGGGGATCTCCCAGAGGCGCCCCTGTGTGACTGTATGGCCACCCCGGTGGGGGATCTCCCAGCGGCGCCCCTGTGTGACTGTATGGCCACCCCGATGGGGGATCTCCCAGCGGCGTCCCTGTGTGACTGTATGGCCACCCCGGTGGGGGATCTCCCAGCGGCGCCCGAGACTCACCGTGAACAGGGAGCGGTGGAGACCGGAAACCGTGATGACGTCATACTCTGGTCTCGTCGCCAGAGCATTTTCTAGCGTCTGATGCCTGAGACATCCTTCTTGGTGCCTGAGACATCCTTCGTGGTGCCTCGGACATCCTTCGTGGTGCCTCGGACATCCTTCGTGGTGCCTCGGACATCCTTCGTGGTGCCTCGGACATCCTTCGTGGTGCCTCGGACATCCTTCGTGGTGCCTCGGACATCTTTCGTGGTGCCTCGAACATCCTTCGGGTGCCTCGGACATCCTTCGTGGTGCCTCGGACATCCTTCGTGGTGCCTCGGACACTTCGTCTTCAGTCGATGCTTCTCTCAGTCGTTTGCTCGGCAGTCTACCTCCCTTGACTCTTGTCGTTGCTTTTCTTCTAGTTGGACCCATTCACGCCGCATCTTCAGTCGCAGCGCCTCCAGCTGCCGTGCGTGATTCCGCTCCAGAGATTCCAGCTCCCCTCGCCGCCTCTGATCCAGCTGCTGGCGCTCCAGCTGAAGTCTAGCTCTGAGTACGAGTGACTGTCTCTCGGCCGGCACGTTCACACCTCGAGAGGCCTCCTCGTGCTGCCGAAGGAGCTGTTCACGCTCCTCCTGGTGACGCGCCAGCAGGCTCTGCCGCTGATGGTCGTGTTCCTGCTCCTGAAGCTGTTTCTGCCAGGTTTCTGCATCTTCTTTTCCAGCTCTTTCTGTAGTTTTGTATGCAGCTCGTGACGTCTGCTCCTGCACTCTTTCAGCATCTGATTATTTTCCTCTTCAGAGCCTATGTACGGGTGTCTCTCCTCCAGGTCTCGTGACTCTCTCTGGAATCTCTCCTCCAGCTCTTTCCACTGCTGCTGAAGGACCTGCTGGAGATTTTCTTATTGGTAGTGATCTAGCTAATCTAACGGATCATCGATGAATGAGTCCCCGTGTTGCTCAATGCCTTCCTCCTGGTGAATCGTTAGCAGACCCGGCCGCTCATCGTCGTGTTCCTGCTCATTCTCCAGCTCCTTCTCCAGCTCCTTCTGCAGCTCCTCCTGCAGCTCGTGACGTCTGCTGCTGCACTCCAGCAGTCGATCCAACTTCTCTGACCGGATGTTTGGGAGCCTCTCTTCCAGCTCTTGTGTCTCCTGTTTGTGTCTGCGCTCCATTTTGTTCCGCTGTGTTCGGAGTTTCTTCCTCAGCCCCGCCCACTGTGCGGCATGCTGCTGCTCCAGAACTGCTTGCTGTCTCCGCTGTCTCCGAGCCTGCTCTTTCCGCTGTCCTTTGGTCACCGATCTCTGCGTCTGCGGCTGTCTCTCGGCCGGCGCGTTCACACCTCGAGAGTCCTCCTCGTGCTGCCGAAGGAGCTGTTCACACTCCTCCTGGTGACGCGCCAGCAGGCTCTGCCGCTGATCGTCTTGTTCCTGCTCCTGAAGCTGTTTTTCTAACTTCTGTCTCAGCTGATGACGCCTCTCTTCCAGCTCCCGTGACTCTCTCTGGTGTCTCTGCTCCAGCTCTTGCCACTGCTGCCGCAAGGTCTGCTGGATGTCTTCCCACTGCTGCTGGTGGGAGAGGTCCAGCTGCCTCAACTGGTCCTCAGTCGGCATGTTGATGCATCCAGTGTCCTCTTTGTGCTGCTGATGAAGCTTAATGCGCTCCTCATAGTGACGTTCGTCCAGGTTCTGCCACTCCGTACCGTGTTTCTGCTCCAGATGCCGACGCTCCTCTTCATGCTCTTTGTCCATCCTCACTCTATCTTCGTGACCTGGATCATCTAGCTCCTGCCATAGCCGCTGATGTTGTAGTTCCAGCTCCTTCCACCGCTGCTGATGTTGCTGTTCAATCAGCTGCCACCTCTGCCCGTGTGGGTGAGGCGGACCCTCTGATGGCTGCTCCTCCTCATCGCAGTGCTGCTCCTCGTCTTGGACCCCTCCGTCGCGGTCACCCTGCGGCGAGTCTGGAACACAGCAGGTCAGGCAGAAGTCATACGCTGGGAGGACGGTCGATAGGCGACCAAATCGAAAGAAAAAAACTGGATCACTATTCACAGTACAAGGTAAAAACCAGTAAAACGCCTTTTGGGCGAAGAACGAGCGAGCGAGAAAGTGAGCCCTGCACGTGCAGAAGGGCGAAAGGGTACTTCCAACGGGCTTGTGCAAAGCACCCTTCTAACCGGTAGCTAGCGGTGTACCAAATTTAAACGCAATCGGCCCAGCCGTTCCTGAGATCTGGAAGCGGCATTCTGCACGTGCGCACGTGCAAACGGGGTCCAAAATGACTTTTGCACGGCACCCTACTAACCGGTCCCCAACCGTGTACCAAATTTGAGCGCAATCGGCCCAGCCGTTCTCGAGATCTGGAAACGCCCCCTGCACGTGCGCACGTGCAGTAGCACCCTAACTGCAACACATGGGAATGCATTGCCTGGTGGGTGCCTACCTGTATGCCAAGTTTCAGCGAAATCGCCCCAGTAATTACCGAGTTACTGAAATGGGAACAAATTTGGCACCTCTTATTGTTGTATTTTGCACGTGCAGTGGGGGTCACTCACATAGATGAAGAGTATCCAACCTTTGGTAGAAGGGATGCAGCTACCCTATAAAAATGACCGCAAGACAATCGCTCAAGCCGCTGCTGAGATATGGGCCTCTCAAAATCATTACTTTTGCAAAATTGCTTGAACACCCTTGACTTTTCACGTGACACGTGCCACGGCGGTCACTGAGATGTATCAAAAGTAGTCAATTACGGGGTAGAAGGGATGGGGCTACCCAGCAAAAAAGACCGCAGGTCATTCGGTCCAGCGGTTGCTGAGATATAAGCCTCTCAAAAGCGTTACAGGCCGGGCCGGGCCGGGCCGGGCCGCTCTGTAACGAAGTAACTTCCCTATCCTCTCAATTAGCCTCCTTGCCGACCGCCCAGCTTTAATTCCTAATATGGTAATTCTTTCCTGATTGGCCCCGGGATATGACGTACATGTGTGACGTGTAATATTGTGTGTCGGCCGGGCCGGAGCGGGCTGAGCCCCCGGCATTCGTCTGTCGGGCCTGGTCACTTGAGGCCACACATTTACTAACCTCTTGGCTAAAGGCAATACAAGCCAGAAGGAACATTATCTTTTAAAACACAACGCGAGAATTCAGGTTATATTTCTCTATCACGGGCGCACATAGGCGGCGGAACGGGGGGGGGGCACCGGGGCACCGTGCCCCCCCTTGAATTCTGCAAGGGGGGCACCAATAGCAAGGTGCCCCCCCCTTAAATTTGATGTATTAGTACCAGGGGCGGATTCGGGAAAACTCCAAGGGGAGGGTCATGAATCGAAGTGGTGCCCCTACCTATGCCCAAAATTAAAACCTCAACGGATTTCGGCCACTTAATTTTGGTGGTGCCCTATTTTCAGTTTTTTTATTTTCTTTATTTTTGGTTAGTCATGTGATGACTGGTGCCCCTGCTAGGCCGCTGGTGCCCCTGGAAAGACTGTGGAACCTACCTACCCTGCCCCCTGACAAGCCTACGGTGGGCCCTGACATGACTTAGGTGCCCATGGGCCCTGACAGGCCCGTGGTGCCCCTGACAGGCCTGTGGTGTCCTTGCTAGGCCTGTGGTGTCCCTGGGGCTTGGCAGGTTTGTGGTGCCCCTGTTAGAACGCAGGTGCCCTTGACAGGTTTGTGGTGCCTCTGACAATCCTAAATTGCCAACGACAGGCTTGTGGTGCCCTTGGCAGGCCCATGGTGCCCTTGCGAGGCCGGTGGTTCCCCTGCGAAGCCGATAGTGCCCCTGGCAGGTCTGTGGTGCCCCTGGAAGACCTGTAGTGCTTTTGCTAGGCTGATGGTGCTCCTGACAGGCCTGTGGTGCCACTGACAGGCCCGTGGTGCCCCTGCTAGGCCTGTGGCATCCCTGGCGGGCCTGTGGTGCCCCTGTCGGCTGTCAGGCATGTGGTGACCCCAGGCCCTACATAAGTCATGACCCATGTGACCTCCACCCTGGGATTCGCCACTGATTAGTACTGCGATAGCTTCTTGGGAATTATACATGTGGGATAAATGGAATTTATCAAACGACAATAAGGAAGAGACAAACACATAGGTACTTGAGGATCAGCTTAAAGTTAACCACACATACGGGCAGGGGTGTAATTTTCCTAAAATGATTGTGGGTGCCTAGCTGTAGGGGCGCCCGGCGCCAGGCCGTTTTGGCGCTTCAAGTGACGTGTCTGACTAAGCAAATACACGCTTAAAAGTGGAAACTGACCGGAAGGACGTAAAAAAGATGTAGAGAGGCGCCATCCAGTAGGAGGGGCACGAAATGTGGAGGCACCAGACGGTTACGACTTACGAGGGCGCCGTGAGACGATGAAAAGGGCGCCATTCTCTTAGGAGGGCGCCGAGTGATTGAAAACGCTATGTGGTCCAGGGGCGCTAAGAGGCCAGAAGGGCGCCGCACAGTCAGTAGTGCTACGTTGGTGGGGACGTGGGGGCGCCAGATGGTTACGAGGGCGCCTTGAGATCATGAAAAGGGCGCCTTTCTCGTAAAAGGGTGCCGAGTGATTGAAAACGCTATATGTGGTTCAGGGGCGCTGAGAGGCCAGAAGGGCGCCGAACACTCGAGGGATGCACGGTGAACAGAGACCTAAGGACGCGAGATGGTCAGGAGGGCGCCGTTAGACCATGAGAATGGCGCGGTGCTGTCAAAAGTGCGCCATTCTCCCAGAAGGGCGCCGAGTGATTAAAAACGCTATCTTATCCATGAACGCGAGACGGTCAGGAGGACGCCGTTAGAGCATGCGAAGGGCACCGTGCTCTCGAAAGGACGCTTGCAGCCTTGTAAAAGACTTGTGGGTGCATTTTCATCATTGTGGGGGCATAATTCAGGATTGTGGGTGCATATGCCCCCACAAAGAGATATAAAATTACACCCCTGCATACGGGGGTGAACTGCCATTTTCGTTTAGTAAAAAAAATAAAAAAATCAAAAAAATCATCGTGTCAGGGCTGTGACGAAAAATAAGTGGCCTAAATCCGATGAGAAAACAGGATTTGGGGGTACCCTAGGTTTGGCTCCTTGAGCCATGGTGCCCCCCCCCCCCCTTGTCTCAAATCGTTCCGCCGCCTATGCGGGCGCAAGGTTACAAATTGGCGCCGTGAGACCCGGATACGTCGGGACTACAAGCTTCGTCTTCAAATTCTTCTTCTTCATTCTTCATCAACATTAACCCTCGCCCGCACATGGGGGGGGGGGTGGTTGCCACCCCCCCCAGGCAGTCTTTCTGCTCTGCACTCAACATTTTTAGAGCTAGAAGGATGATTTTTCGTATAGCTGCTCGTCTATCCTTTCTTGATGTCCACTGAAAATTTCAAGTTTCTGTGATTTTTGGTTTCGGAGATATGACCTTGTTTTTCAGGTCATGTCATGACCCAAATGGCCAATTCTCAACATCTTGCGTTTGCCATGGGCCTTGTGAGCTTTTGACACCCTGATTTCGGCCTTTTTTGCCAGTCTTACCTCCCACCTATCATGGAACATATTGTTCGACGATGTACAGGGGTCAAGGTCAGGGTCAAGGTCAACCTAGGTCATCTAAGATAATTGCGTTTTAGGCAAGCTGAATTTACTTTTTGTGAAGTTTTTTGACTGCGTTTTTGGTAAAAGCTTCTCAGATCATGATTTCATGTGATATGGACCCAAAAACAATCGGTGCACACATCAGTATACACACAGACACACACAGACATACAAACACATATAATTGACCTTGACCTAACTTGACCTGAAATGACCCCAGCAGCAAAATTATGGTCGGATAGTGTGACAACGAGGTTCTAGCTGGCTTAGCACCAGAAAACAGCATCGTCATCGGTATTTGATAAGCAGCGCACTTGATATCCAACGGTGACCCAAAACAGCAACATTTTTTAGTTTGACCTGACCTGGAAGGTCAATGACTGACCTGAGAAGGTAAAACTGGGTATCATTGGATTCGTCTCTTCCCAAAGAATCTTTTTGGTCTTTACTGCTAAGCTCTATCTCCAACAGGAACGAAATGGCGCGGGGGGGGTGGCAACCACCCCCCCATGTGCGTTCTAGGATGGGAAAATGGCATGTGCGGGCGAGTGTTAACGGTACGTCATCTTCTACTACTACTCGTCAGTCATCAGTCAGTCGGTTTTCTTTCCTATTTTCCGTAAAACTAATTCGATCACATCTCTTTATTGTTTTGTGTTGCAACTCTGCATTTGTTAAATTGTATTTGTTGATTTGTGTGTTGTGTAACCGTATAGTGTTTTGACTAACGTGTTTCGTAATGGCTGCCAAGCCTCAATGCCCATCAACCCAGGCCATCTGGCAACATGCTAGATATCACCCGACCGCCACAGTCGGTCACAAATGCAAAGTAGGTACCACGCGGTACATCGTGGTACCCATAGACCAAGGACGGGCGGCCAATTAGCGTGAAATGTGATCAAATCGGACACGTCCAAACGAATTGCAGAACCACCTAAACATGTTGCCCTCGTAATGAATTTAGATTAAAGGGACCCTCCCACCTTAACATTAGATTTGAGTTGAGATAGCCAAAATGGGGTCCCTGGCTCACAATTACCGGTTTCGGCACTCACAACATCGAGAAATGCCTTAAATCGGAAATATTGAATTTCAAAATTGCAGCATTTTGATTCAGAGGGGCTAATGCTTAGGAATACCCCTCTGAATGTGTGACGTCAACGCAGATATCTAACGATTTTTAAATGTTTGACTAAAACGTTTTGTAGCACGCGGTGGTATATGCTATTTGCGCGCAACATCTGCCGCAAACGCCGCACTTCTAAAATAAAGTCGCTAGAAACAGCGGAGATCCCAAAAAAGTAAACAAAAGTAAAAGTCTAATATCATGAAAACCGATGAATATTTTTCGGTGAAATTTGGTAGATATTCGTTTTCGCTCTTTCTGAACCGAGCGACATCACTTTCATGCCAATTCATAAACTTTTTTGAAGGTGGGAGGGTCCCTTTAACCCGCGCCCCGTTGGGCTCTGCCGAGCAACGCGCCCGGTTGGGGGGGGCCATTTTGGCCCCCCCCTAAGATCTCGAGAACCACGCAACATAGCGATAAGCGGTAAACGGCGTTGGATAGCCCCAACGGGGAACTACCTTGTGACCCAATTTTATTGACCTAGGTCAAACCGATGACGTCACAGGTCAGGTCAAAGGTCCAATTTTCACCGTTTACAGGCACTTCAAGAAATGCGTTGTAAAATCGAGTAAAATGCATTTCATTGAAAATCATCGATGGGGAAATGTTCTTCAAACACATATTTCGCTATTTGAGGTCACTGATACCAGGTCAGGTCACAGAGGTCAGGTCACGGGGGGGTCACAATATGAAAGTGTCGTGTGATACATGTTTTATGGTCCATTTTACATGACAAATGCGATTATATGGGTCAGGCAGCCTTTGAGGCCAGCTTAGATCACGTTCTGGTCAAGGTCAGGTCAAGGTCAGGTCAAGGTCAGGTCAAATTAGGTCAAATTTCAAAGTTAATATTTTTGCATAAAATGGGTATCGAATCGATGCAGCTCGTCACGGGGAGTTCAATGGTGGTCTTTGTTTTGCCGTACGTGGTCTAGAATTGCTAAAAATTGAGTTCAAAAATTTGACGTCATCATTTTTGAACAGTTTTTTCGCTATAACTTGGCCAAAAAACGAGATATCGATCTGAAATTTGGTATGTATATAGAAGAGCGCTGGGACTATCACATATATTCCGGTTTTTTTCGAAATTCGGAAAATTTTTGGATTTTTTCAAAGTTTTTCTAAAAAAATCAATTTTTTGATTTTTTTTTGGTCAAAAACCAAAAATTTTGAAAATCCGAGATAGCAGTTTTGTAGCGCCGCTTTTTGTCTACTAGACCATATAAAGAACTTTGAAATTGCTTGATAACTGTAGATTTGGTGAGCGTTTCAATATTGCATGTTTTTTGCTCATTTTTGCTCGAACATGACCTCAGTTTGACCTCAATAACTCCTGACCTAAGGTGACCTAAGACTTGAAATTTGGTGTGAAGGTGTCAAATTGATGCCCGGGAAGGTACTGAAAATTTGGCGGCGCTGCGCGCCGCCGTTTTCTTGCTATTCAGGAAAAACCACAGGGGGGGGGCCAAAATGGCCCCCCCAACGGGGCGAGGGTTAAAAGGAAAAACAATATAAGCTTGACGTGATGCCGCACGTTCCTGTCAAGAGGCCTCGTGTTCTCTCTGAGTCACTGTCGTCCGATTCTGAAACTCAAACCCCCCCGTCGAAATTTTCTTGTCATGGGCAGTCAGACGTGGATTCTGATATGGAACAGTCAGCCGGTGAATGTGTGCAAAGCGTGAGTGCTACTAACCCTACTAAAAACATGTTGTTAGCACGTAGTTTGGACATGATGCAGGAGCTCATGCATCAAATAGCAGCGCTACCTAACTGAGAGGATGCTGCCGCGCTACCGTCAAACGGCAGACGTGCCAGAACGGTAAGCTATGTGTCATGGCAGTATTGGTACACTGACTGGACAGTCAGATGTAACGGATGATTTGGACGGCTAGAATGCCGTTATGTGTCATTATTAGTACACTGGCTATAGTATGTCAGATGTAACGTATGTTTCGGACGGCTAGAATGTCGTAAAGTGTAATTTACGTTGATATTGACGCGTTGTCTGTATGACAACACAGTGTCTAACCCATACTAACTAATGAATTGTTGTGTGTTTGCAGATGTGGACGAATCTTTTTTATCCTCTTCTCTCCCTCATATGTTTATGCCCTGTCGACGCCAACGTACTTTTCTTGCCCCGTGGAACTCTCTTTGCCTCGTTCAATCATTGGACTTTACATTTTCCCATTCAGACGCAGACATCGTGGACTTATGTGCAAAAACTAACGTACCGTGTTAACCCTATTCCTGGCGGGGGGCCTCAGGAGCCCCCCCCCCCTGAGGTTTTTTGGTTATCCCGCGCCCCGCTGGGCTATTCAGCCATACGCGCCCTGCTGGGGGGGCAGATTCTGCCCCCCCTGTCTAACTTCCGAACCGATGGTCGTAGAAAGACGGGGAAAACGGCAATCGAAAGCTCTCAACAAGGCGGATCTTAAGAGCCCAATTTTTTTTGCTTAAGTAGGTCAGAGGTCAGGTCAAGGTCAGGTCAAGGGTACAAAATGCAAGTTTCTACAGTATTGGCCTTGCACCGTAGTTGCCGAAGAATGGACTGAGACTGATTGCTCAAAACGTGTTCTTAGACTACCAAGACAATATTCGTTGCACACAATGTCATTCAAAGGTCAAGGTCAAGGTCAGGTCAGGTCAGGTCAGGTCACCAAAAACAAAATATAGAAAAGGGCATGTGCGACACATGTTTTATGGGTCATTTTACTCATGGAATTCAATAGGCACACTCAATAAGTGATATGGACCACCTCTGGATGAATTTCAGGTCGAGGTCAGGTCAAGGTCAGGTCAAGTGAGGTCAAATTTTGAAGTTGGTTGTTAAGGCCTAAAAAGGTGTCTATCCGATGCAGTTTTTCACGGCGAATCGAATGGTGCTATTTTTATTTCCGTACGAGGTCTAGAACTTCCAAAAAAATCATTTTTTCAAAATTTTTGTGTGTCGTGACGTCATAAAATTTTGAATAACTCCCACATTTTTGAACCGATTCTTCTAAAAATTGGTATGTAGGTGCACATAGACCACTTCTTTGACATATATTCCGGTTTTTTCGATAAACTCAAAATTTTGGATTTTATAAATATTTTCCCAAAAAAGTCAGTTTTTTGGAAAATTTTTGGCCAAAATCCAAAATTTTCAAAAAACCGAGATAGCCATTTGATAGACAAAGTAGAATCACGTATAACCTTTTTTGTTACGTCTTGATTACTTTAAAAATGAAGAAGTTAGCGGCGTTTGAAATTTTGCCGTTTTTTAGGCGAAAATGGCGAACATGACGTCACTAAAACGTCAATTTCTCAAAAATTTTCCGACGGATTTCGCTCAAATTTTCAGGGAACGTGTCAAATTGATGTATGATAAGGTACTGAAAGTTTGACGTCGCTGGCGTAACGCGTTTAGAAGTTATTGGCGAAAAACGGGAGGGGGGGCAGATTCTGCCCCCCCCCAGCGGGGCGCGGGTTATATCTCCCAAACGCGTTGAGCTAGGAAGCTCAAATTTTCTGACTTTTCCTAAAAGGCTTCTACGCAACATGTCTGAAAATTTTGAGTTGATCTGACCTCAGGTCAGGTCACCAGAGGCGGTTTGGTGACGCTACCTCAGAAAAGTTTGCAATCACGCCAGAGCTAGAGTTTTTGACCGATCAATTTCTTCTCTTTAGGGTTTAGTTAGGGTACCAGTATGTGCAATTTGTATATCTCGGAATTTTGATATCGGTGACCTAAGGTCAGGTCAATTTCGCGACCTCCCCATTATAAGTCAATGGGGGAAAAATCAACTCCCTGTTTTTACCACTAAAACGGGTCGGAATGGCCCCATATACCATACATGACTTCATATACGATCAACCTTCACTACCTTGAGGTCTGTTTTGCTGTTGGGCAGCTGTGAGGTCATGTGACGTCATCAAAGGTCACCAAAGGTTTTTGGCCAATAACTCCGTACAGGAACAAGATACAGACGCGTGGATGGTCTCATTGTGTTTAGCTCGTCAAGACGCATCGAATGATATACATGATGACCTCGAGGTCACGTGACCTGAGGTCAACCTTTGACCTTGACCTTTCGAGGTCAACATATATATCATTCGATGCGGATTGACGAGAGGATCACGATAATGCCCTTAGTTTGTTCCTATCTTGACTAATTCGAAAGTTATTCGAGAAAAACTCTCTCCATATCTAGTGCCGCCATTTTGACTTTTTCGACCCCTGTGACGTCATCTTTGACCTGACCTGAAAATGACCTTTGTAAAAATTGTAGATCTTGACCGTGCGTATCCGATGCCGTTTACCGCTTGTCGCTATCTTGCTTCGTTCTCGAGATCTCAGGGGGGGCCGAATCGGCCCCCCCCCGCCAGTTTCTTGTCCCGGCGGAGCCCGCCAGGAATAGGGTTAAAGTGTTCAAAAACAGATTTACTATTCGTTTTGCGCAGCACCGCCAACATGAGCGTATTGACCTGATACAACGCATTTGGGGAAAGTTCATGCATGAAACGGATCTACTAGATCAGGAACTGAACATTACCGTTGCTGCTTTACAGCATTTGCAGACACCTAGCTCAAACCGTAGGAAACGTGCTCTTCTACCCTTTGTTGGTGATGCCCTCTCATCCTTATTCGGTACTGCAACGACCACGGAAATCCAGGACATTCTGTCTCGTGTGAATGATTTGACTGACGCTCAGGACGATGTGTTGGACGTGATTGACAGTAGCGTGACTATGATCAACCAGACTATTGTAGACATAGACATGAACCGACAGACTATTAACCGACTGATTAACTCGACAAACTACCTGACTGACCAAATAGGTGGACTCAAGGACGTCGTGCTAACGGTTATTTTGCTTCTAACTTGGAGTCTCGGATGGACGAGGTATTTGCTGACCTCGGCACCTCCATTCGTGATTTTCGTAAAAGTATTATGAATATGGAAACTATCCTCAGTTTGGCCGAAAACGGCATTCTACCGAGATCACTGCTTCCCCCTAGCCGTTTCGTAGGAATTTTGGAAGGCATTCAGAAGACCCTGCCCCGGGAATTAGCTTTGCCATTCTCCCCGTCGGACACCGACCAGTACTTCTCTATCTCTCATACCCGGACTATTAGAACAACTAAAGGTGTATCTGTTCTTGTGACTATCCCCCTGATCTCCGTTCAGCAACACTTTAACGTGTTCCAGGTCTTCAACATACCCGTACCGAAAGTGACTGGCAGTCAGACCGTAGTCGCTAATTATGATATTGAGCCCGTGAAATTCATTGCGCTATCTCAGGACTCGCTGAAGTTTATGTTCATTGATGACGATGACATTCAACTGTACTTGCGAAGACGTTTACCGTTCTGTCCCATTCGACGACCTATCATGAATGTGCTGACCTCGACGATGTGTGTCACTGCCTTGTTGACCAACCAGACTGACAAAGTTGACTGTTTTTGTGACAACGTTATTCGTGTGAACCAAAGTAGTGACCCGACTGCAGAGTACATAGGAAACGGACATTGGATAGTCATTAGTGTGGACCCGCTTGACCTACAGATCAGCTGTAAAAACGGTGACGTTATGAACAGGACCAAAGTTGTGACGACTGTGTCCCCTTTGACGTTAGTAACATTGGATTTCGGTTGTGCAGCTTCGAATTTCCATTTCCAGCTTCCCACCCATTACCGCACTGATTCCCATGTTGAGCCGTACCAGCTTCAACAGATGAACCGTAGCTTAATGTCTAATGACGTATGGCAGCGTGTTACTGCCAGCATTGCTGAGGATGTACATTTTGATGATGCACTAGAGAATATGCCGCCGATGCAGATGAAGGCGACAATGCTCTCCGCTTTGAAGCAACGGATTAAAGTACTTAATGTTAGGGATCGTCATTACTTTAGGACAGTAGTTATTCCTTCAGTGTCGGTCACTACAACAGCTGTGTTGGTTGCGTTAGTGCTTTTAACCGTAAAGTAGGGGAGAGCGGGGAGAGTTGTATCATGTCCAAGTTGTATCAGGGCGAATTGTGCCAAACTTATCCAATAGATAGCGCTCGTGACACGACCAGCCGACGAGGTTTTCCAGGCGCCATCTTTCCCTGTTCTGTCGTGTGGCTGGGTGGATGCGTCTCGAGGTGAGAGCCGATTTTATGTTTTTTTAATGTCATTCTAAAAAAATGAGTTGCAAGAAAATGTGTGCTATGGGCATTTAGATGTGTACGAATTTGAAAGATCTCCGTAGCGGTGGTGAGGGTAGGTTCTAAGGCTGCGTGAGTGAAAATGGATTTCTCCAGCTGTCCGCTGTTTTTGAGCACGAGGATGGTTTTTTCCAAGATGGCGGCGAGGTACATGTTGTATCAGAGCCGGGTGGGGTATGTTGTAACATGTATGTATGTATGGGCATGTTGCTTTTGATCGCGAAAGCTAGGCCCTGTCTCGCGTTTGTAGGCAGCTAGTCAATACTCGTTCCATTTCGGCACAATGTGTTGGCTTCTTTGCTCTTAACGGGCCACTTTTGCATCTAGTCTGTTGATGTTTCGTTCGTTTCGATGTTTCGTTCGGATTGCATTGACCTAAGTTTGGTCTAATAAAAGTGAAGCCTTTGAGCATATACATTGTATTAACCCCATTTAATGTTGTTGTTATGTTCAAAACCAGTAGCAAGCACACTCCCTGAAACGTGAAATACATAGTGATACAAATTACCCCACCATGTGATACAACTCACCCAAGCCATGGGGCAAGTTGTATCAAAAACATTGTTCTATTCGGCAGACCGTAGAAGAAAAACTGGTAGAGGTAGCGGAAAAGTTACTTTGCACAAAAAAGCAGAAGAATCAAGGAAGGAGATAGTATGGAAATAATGAGTTTATCACGGATAGTTACGAGGTTATGGGTCTCGGAGTAAAAACTGATACAACCCACCCCACTCTCCCCTACGCCCGATGTCTGACGCTCAGCCCCTCTGTCCGCCCCGACTTCTCATCCCCTGACATAAATCCTACCCCCGACTCGACTCATGACGACTCTGCACCGGACCAAACGACCGACACCAGCCTGGAGGACCCGACAAACACCTGACTTGGCTCCCCATCTGTCACCGCCCATAAGATACTGCCGCTCGTCTTCTTTGTCTCGGCAGAAACAAGAGACCAGCCTATCGAACCGAGAGATATGAAACCGGGCCCCGGAGGCCGCCAGACACCACAGAGGCTGACTGGCGCCGAGGTCGCAGCCGGTCATGGAGACAAAGACTGGATGACCTGCCAGGCTGCCGCCGGTCAACGGGTACCCCAGGTGACACCACACAGGCGCGGCGCATCAGCTGACGCTGCTGCTGTCGGTTGACAGACCTGACGTCGGCTGACAATACCTGACGTCGGCGACACAACGAAGCCGCCCGGACTCGGTGCTCTGCTGACCAACGGTAACGTCGTTCCGCCCGGCACTGGGTACACACTCGATGCCCTCAGGGTCTCGTGGTGCGCGGTGAGCACCAGAGCCGCCCACGGGACCCCACAGCCGGCGGAACGTCCTACATCAGCACCGTGTCCCCGACACCTGTTCACCTGGACCCCATCGCCCCGGTGCCCCGGTACAGTATCAGTGGACTTTTAATGGTTCGATAGAGACTGAAAGTATGAACATTGAGCCATAGTGTGAGTGACAGAGACAGAGATGGGTGAGTGAGTCACATGAACTGCAACCAGAAGTGAACTTTGAACTGAACTGGTGGACTCTTATAAACAATAACTACTTCTTCAACTACGAGACTTTAATATCCTTCGCCCTGGTGGGGGGGGCCATTTTGGCCCCCCCCCCTGTGGTTTTTCAGCGATAACTCAGAAACCACTTGAGTTAGCGCCCTGAAACTTTGTATAGCTGTTTATTCAACATTTTTACATCATGTCCTTTTTTGGGGGGTTCGGGTCAGGTCAGGTCAGGTCACAAGGTCACCAAAACTGACACCACCTCTAAAAAAGTTCAAAGCTCTCTCAAAGGCACAGCTTTTATCCGATCGATGTAAAATTTACAGTACTTGAAGATGTCACCCAGCTCTACAAAATGGCTATCTCGGATTTTTTATAAATGTGACCTAAGGTCAGGTCAGGTCATCGCTGCTCCCCATTATAAGTCAATGGGAGAATCGAAAAGTAGTTGTTTTTCAGCTAAATCGGGCGTGATTGTTCCTATATTTCGTTATTGAAGTGTCTTGGGTCAGCAAATCACAGCCCATGTGAAACCATTTGCTTGTGACCTCGCTGAGGTCACGCTAGGTCATCTCCCTGGTCACCAGAGGTCACCAGCGGTTTTTCTGCACTTACTTGTTATTGAATAGAGATAGAGACTCCGTTCGACGTTTATCGTGTTTGTCTCGTCAATGCGGATCGAATGATATGCAGCATGACCTATTTCGGTAAGGTCATGACCTTGACCTGAGGTCAAATTTTCAAAATGACCTTTCGAGGTCAAACTATATATCATTCGACGCGTCTCGACGAGCCAAGCACGATGGTGCATGAATCGTTTCTCTATTTTCTCGTGAATGCATGCTATAGTTAAAAACATTTTCAACGAAATTTGCCAAGTTGACCTTGCATGACCTCTGTGGGCCAAACCGTTGAGCTGAGGTCAAATCTGACGAACCTTGGCGAAAGAGCTTGAAAAGAGCTATCGATTGCTTTTTTCCGCGGCTCTCTAGCTCTTCTAGTTTCCGAGCTACAGCGGAATATGTCCGGCAACACCGAAAACACTGAAATTTGACCTATGATGACCTCTAGCGACCTCAATATTGACCTTAGCGAAAAAATGACTGAAATACTTTCGAACGTACTTGTTATGGGCTTTCGTTTGCTTTTTTCCGCGTCTTCCTAGCCCTCTTCGTTTTCGAGTTAGACGGGGGGGGGGGGTCATTTTGGCCCCCCCCCCACCAGGGCGAAGGTGGCTCAGACCCACACCAGGGCGCGGGTTAATTAACATCGCCCGTCTTTTCTGTTCTTATATATCGCTAGTGTTGTGTTATATTGTGTTATGTTGTGTTGTACTGTGATGTGTTGTGGTATGCGCGTGGTGTTGTATTATGTGTTGTTGTGTTGTGAATGATATGACTAACTTGTGTTGTACGTCATATCCTTTCCCATAAAGTAATTGAAGTTGAAATTATGATTTATTTGAATCAAATTTCAAAAGGACCTCGCAGTTGTGATGTAACGAAGTAACTTCCCTATCCTCTCAATTAGCCTCCTTGCCGACCGCCCAGCTTTAATTCCTAATATGGTAATCCTTTCCTGATTGGCCCCGGGATATGACGTACATGTGTGACGTGTAATATTGTGTGTCGGCCGGGCCGGAGCGGGCTGAGCCCCCGGCATTCGTCTGTCGGGCCTGGTCACTTGAGGCCACACATTTACTAACCTCTTGGCTAAAGGCAATAAAAGCCAGAAGGAACATTATCTTTTAAAACACAACGCGAGAATTCAGGTTATATTTCTCTATCACGAGCGCAAGGTTACACGCTCATACTGAGATTTTTCCGTTATATTGAAAAGACTTCGCTTCGCTCGCTGCGCTCGCTCGCTCGTAACCATGTGTTATGGCATGCCATTTATCAGCATGGGCAAGAGAGTTGCCAAATCTAGTTACTCCGCTCAATATGTTTTTATGCATTTATTTTTACGATTTGTTAGGATTTGTTTAAATAATGATTTTTTAAATTTACGATTTGTTCAAATAATGAGCACTGCATCGTGCCTCACGGTGATAATGTAACAAATAAGACGCTGACTCGCGGTACTGTACATGACTAAAACTGTTCAGTATCAGCGTCATTACTATCGCCATCTAGCCCATGATGTTTGATAAGAACACAGGACGGCAGTCGGTGGACAGGGTACCTACTTAGAGTGGTCGGGGTTAGTTTTTTAAACCCTCGCCCGCACATGCCATTTTTCCACCGTAGAGCGCACATGGGGGGGGGGGTGCTATACCCCCGCGCCATTTCGTTCCTGCTGGAGATAGAGTTTCGCGGTAAAAACTAACAGATTCTTTTGGAAGAGACAAATCCAATGGTATCCAATTTTACCTCAATGTGCAGTCATTGACCTTCCAGGTCAGGTCAAACTAAATAATGTTCCTGTTTGGGGTCACAGTTGGAATATCACGTGCAGTGCCCATCATATACCGATGATGCTGCACTATTGGTGCCAAGCCAGCTAGAACAGCTCTTTGTCACACTATGCGACTAACTTTTGCTGACTGGGGTCAATTCAGGTCAGGTTAGGTCAGGGTCAATGATACGTATTTGTATGTCTGTGTTTGTGTCTGTGTATAGTGATGTGTGCACCGATTGGTTTGTGTGTCCCTGTTACATGAGATCATGAATTGAGAAGCTTTTACCAAAAATACAGTCAAAGAAACTTAACCCTCGCCCGCACATGGGGGGGGTGGTTGCCACCCCCCCCCAGGTAGTCTTTCTGCTCTGCACTCAACATTTTTAGAGCTAGAAGGCTGATTTTTCGTATAGCTGCTCCTCTATCCTTTCTTGATGTCCACTGAAATTTTCAAGTTTCTGTGATTTTTGGTTTCGGAGATATGACCTTGTTTTTCAGGTCATGTCATGACCCAAATGGCCAATTCTCAACATCTTGCGTTTGCCATGGGCCTTATGAGCTTTTGACACCCTGATTTCGGCCTTTTTTGCCAGTCTTACCTCCTACCTATCATGGAACATGTTGTTTGACGATGTACAGGGGTCAAGGTCAGGGTCAAGGTCAACCTAGGTCACCTAAGATAATTGCGTTTTAGGCAAGCTGAATTTACTTTTTTTGAAGTTTTTTGACTGCATTTTTGGTAAAAGCTTCTCAGATCATGATTTCATGTAATATGGACCCAAAAACAATCGTTGCACACATCAGTATACACACAGACACACACAGACATACAAACACATATAATTGACCTTGACCTAACTTGACCTGAAATGACCTCAGCAGCAAAATTCTGGTCGGGTAGTGTGACAAAGAGGTTCTAGCTGGCTTGGCACCAGAAAACAGCATCGTCATCGGTATTTGATAAGCAGCACACTTGATATCCAACGGTGACCCAAAACAGCAACATTTTTTAGTTTGACCTGACCTGGAAGGTCAATGACTGACCTGAGAAGGTAAAACTGGGTATCATTGGATTCGTCTCTTCCCAAAGAATCTTTTTGGTCTTTACTGCTAAGCTCTATCTCCAACAGGAACGAAATGGCGCGGGGGGGGGGGGTGGCAACCACCCCCCCCCCCCATGTGCGTTCTAGGATGGGAAAATGGCATGTGCGGGCGAGGGTTAACGAAAAGTAAATTCAGCTTGCCTAAAACGCAATGTTTTAGATGACCTAGGATGACCTTGAACCTGACCCTGACATCTTTACATCGTTTCATTGACCTTTGGTGACCTCGGTTCACTTTTCAAATTTTACATGCCTCAAGGCCAGTTTTTGGAGCTGAATTCGAATTTAGCAACCATATGAAGAGTTACGAAGTAGTTTTGGTGCCTTCGTTACATGTTACGAAGCTGTCAGAGGCGGTTGACACCTACAACGAATACCCGGCAGAAACCCTACTGATTGACCTGACCTGACCTGACCTGACCCGACCAGGCCTAAATGCATGAAGACATTATCTGTGATAAAAACTAACATGATATTCGTGATCAGCATCCCGAAAAACCCATAGCAACCATATTTTACGATGTTCTAACAGGTCCCGATTTTCTCGACTTATGGGTCATTGACCTTATCTGGAAGGTCAAACAATGACCTAGGACCTTAAAGTTGGGTATGATCGGCTTCCTCTCGTCACGTGCAATACGCTCCTTTTTCCGCGAAGCTCTAGCTTGATCAGGGGCGAAACAGCAAGGGGATTGAATAAATTTAAAATAAATTTAACCCGCGCCCCAGTGGCTGTCTCAGTCAACTTCGCCCTAGTGGGGGTGGGGGGGAGGGGCATATGTTACCACCCACCTCTAACTCAAAAACTAAGAGGGCTAGAAAGACGCGGTAAAAAGCAGTCGATAGCTCTCAATGCGTACGTTTGAAAGTAATTCTGTCATTTTTCATCTCAGAGCAATATTGGGGTCACCAGAGGTCATCAAAGGTCAAATTTTGCCAATTGTCATCATATTTTTCAGAAAACATGCCGTTATCTCAGGAACTATGGTACCTAGAAAAACGCATGAAAAGCAATCGATAGCTTTTGAGCTCTTCTTTTGATAAGATTATTATCAAAATTGACCTCAGGTGAACGGTTTAGCCTCCAGAGGGCAAAAACTCCAAAAATAGCTGTTTTTACGAACAGTGCTTTTCGATAATAACTTTCGACTACAAAAAGCCACGACATTAATATTGCCAGAATCGTGTTCCTCTCGCCGAGGCGCGTCGAATGAACTATAATTTGACCTTGAAAGGTCAACTTGAAAATTTGACCTCAAGTCAAGGTCATGACCTGACCGGAAAAGGTCATGTTGCATATCAGTCGATGCGTCTCAGCAAGACAAACACAATGAGGCCATCCCCAGCGTTCTAGCTCTTTCCAATCGCGAGTTATTGGCAAAAATCTGTTTGTAGCCTCAAATGACCTCGGATGACCTTTCTAGAGGATATCAGCAAAAATGACACCTTGGTCATCACGGGTGGTCCATATCATTGTGATTCTGAAATATTTGGACTGTTCCTATGCGTACACACGTATCTAGAGGCATTTTCATTTTTCTCCATTGACTTGTAATGGAAAGGTCACGCAACGGACCTGACCTTAGGTCACGGATATACAAAATCTGAGATATACAAATTGTAGGCGCCCATAACATCATGCAATCCACCAAGTTTAAAACCTTTCTGACAAACACTGCAGGCTGGACATGATTGCAAACTTTTTTAGTTTTGGTCAGTTAACCCGCGCCCCACTGGGGGGGGGGGGGCTATTTATAGCCCCCCCTCCCGTTTTTCTGCAATAACTTCCAAACCGCTTGACGTATCGACGCCAAACTTTCAGTACCTTTGGCTGCATCAATTTGACACCTTGTGTGAAAAATTTAACTTCGTACCTACCATAGGTCGGCCGGAAATGACGTCAGAGTGACGTCATGTTCGGCCGATTTCGACGCAAAACATTGAACCACGGCAATCGCTCCCAAGAGCTCAGTTTTTAAGCTAGATCCAATTTCTTTGCATGAGAGGACTCAGAATAGACTGCGCTATCAAACTGCTATCTCGGATTTTCGAAATTTTGAAAATTTTGAAAATTTTATATAATAAAGTTCACAATTTATATTTTTACATTTTTTTCAATTTTTTTTTGACTTTTCGAAAAAACCGGAATATATGTGATAGAACGCATTATTATGACTAAGTCTAGCAAGTTTTAGCTAAATATCTTCAAAAATGGCCAAGTTATACGCATTATTGCAAAAAATTAACAATTATTAGTTTTTCAAATCAATTTTTCAGCACGAATTTGACATCGTACGCCAATATAAATAGCACCATCGTGTTCCTGAGCTCAAACTGCATCCAATAGACACCTTTTTTGTTGAAAAATTTTAACTTCAAAATTTGACCTTTTTTGACCTGAAAGTGACCTGACCTGAGCTAAATTTGACTCAAAATGACCTCAAATGACAAAGACGACATCAAATTCGAAATGTTTGGCCTAAATGGACCATAAAACATGTGTCACGTGACCGACGGATGATATAATATTTTCGTGACCTGTGATGACCTGACCTTGACCTGAAAATCAAAGTACAAGTTTGGTACCCTCAGCGTATCTAGAGCATCTGTTCACGAGTGTGTGAACCAAAAATGAGCCTGATCTGACTTGTAAGACGGCGGCCAGAGCCCAAAACGTGAAGAAGCCAAAATGCTAATAATTTTTACTTTGACCTGACCTGTGACGTCATCGGTGACCTCGAGGTCAATGAAATTAGGTTTCGCTCGACAGTTTTTCCGGGGCTATCAGACGCCGTTTGAATTTTGACGATCGGCCCAGTAGTTTCGGAGTTAGGAGGGGGGGCTATGAATAGCCCCCCCCCCCCCCAGTAGGGCGTGTTATACGCAGACCCCAGTGGGGCGCGGGTTAACCCTCGCCGGCCGAGGGGGGGGGGGCGGGTGCCGCCCCCCATAGGGTTTTTTCGCGATAGCTCCGAACACGCTGGCGATAGAGAGCTGAAACTTTGCATACCTGACCTTTGATCCAAGCCGGATCTTTTGACACCAACCGCAATTTTGGGTCAGGTCAGGTCACTGACCTATGACGTCATAAGTGAACCTCTGCACGGTCTTCAGATGTCGCAATTTCGCAACGCCCTCACTGCCAGAGTAGATGTCACAGGGAAATGAAACTTGCAGGATCTAGTATCCATTATGAGTCCCACAACTTGTATATCACGGATTTTTCCTAAAGGTCATATGAGGTCAGGTCATTTTCGTGACCTCACCATTATAAGTCAATGGGGAAAAATGAAAACTGCTATTCTGGCGCCGGGAACGATCTCCAACTATCTCAAGCACACAGAATCGTGATTTGATGCACTCCTTGCAAGGTTAGATACGTCACTTTTGCAATGTTGACCTTGCGTGACGTCATTTATGACGTCATGAAGGTCATATTAGTTTTTCGTCAATAATTCTTGATCAAATTGAGCTAGCGAGTCGGGAAAGCCGCCAATGGACTCAGGAAGGCCTGCCGAATCGAATGATATGCGACATGACATCTTTTGACCAACTTCGTGACCTGGGGGTGCTGACCTGACCTTGACCTGAGGTCAACACCCCAAATTGACCTGACCCGGACAAAAAGTATATCATTCGACGCGCCTGAGCGAGGCGAACACGATGCTGCCAAAATCGGCGCTCTGCGGCCGTTTTTTGCGAAGTTATTCACCAAAAACTGAACCGTACCTTAGGGCACTTGACCTGACCTCAGAGATCACCGGACCTTAAACCTTAAACCTTGACCTAGGACCTTAAAATCGGGTACCAATCTCTGCGTCTCGTAACGGCGCACACGCTCGTTTTTTCCGCGACGCGCTAGCTCCACCAGGGGCGAAACGGCGAGGGAGGGGGTCGTACCCGCCCCCCCCCCCTCGGCCGGCGCGTATGTAGAAAACCAATAGGTCCGGCGAGGGTTAACCCGCGCGGGGCTGGGGGGGATAAATTTTACCCCCCTCGCGAATTTTTGCAATATCTCAAAAACGGCGGCGCGCAGCGCCGCCAAACTTTCAGTACCTTTTCCTACATCAATTTGACACGTTCCTTGAAAATTTAGGCGAAATCCGTCGGAAAATTTTTGAGAAATTGACGTTTTAGTGACGTCATGTTCGCCATTTTCGCCTCAAAAACGGCAAAAGTTCAAACGCCGCTAACATCTTCATTTTTAAAGGAATGAAGACGTATCAAAAAAGGTTATACGTAATTCTACTTTGTCTATCAAATGGCAATCTCGGTTTTTTGAAAGTTTTGGATTTTTGCCCCATTTTTTTCTCAAAAAACTGACTTTTTTTGGAAAATAATTATAAAATCCAAAATTTTGAGTGTATCAAAAAAACGGAATATATGTCAGAGTAGTGGTCTATGTGCACCCACATACCAATTTTTAGAAAAATCGGTTCAAAAATGTGAGAGTTATACAAAATTTTATGACGTCACGACACACAAAATTTTTGAAAAATGATTATTGGGAAGTTCTAGACCTCGTACGGAAACAAAAATAGCACCATTCGATTTGCCGTGAAAAACTGCATCAGATAGACACCTTTTTAGGCCTTAACAGTTAACTTCAAAATTTGACCTCACTTGACCTGACCTTGACCTGACCTTGACCTGACCTCGACCTGAAATTCATCCAGAGGTGGTACATATCACTTATTGAGTGTGCCTATTGAATTTTATAAGTAAAATGACCCATAAACATGTGTCGCACATGCCCTTTTCTATAGATATTTTGTTTTTGGTGACCTGACCTGACCTGACCTGACCTTGACCTTGACCTCTGAATGATATTGTATGCAACGAATATTGTCTTGGTAGCCTAAGAACACGTTTTGGGCAATCAGTCTCAGTGCATGACTCCATTCTTCGGGAACTACGGTGCAAGGTCGATACTGGCCGACTTGCAATTTGTACCCTTGACCTGACCTTGACCTTGACCTCAAACTTTAAATTAAGTACATGTTTTTTAATTGTTCGTGATGAGATCTTTCGATTGGCGTTTGAATTTTCCAACCAGGACCATTAGTTCGGGAGATAACAGGGGGGGGGGGGTAAAATTTACCCCCCCGGCCCCGCGCGTTCGGCTGGAGACCCCAGCCCCGCGCGGGTTAACTTGACCTGGTGACCTGACCTGACATGACCTGGGGTCAAAAATTTCACACATTGTCCAAAGTTGATGAACCAAAAGCTAACCCAAGCGGCGCGGCGCTACGTAGCGCCGCGGTTTTTTATTTACACGCAAAAAACGCGACAGAGTGGTAACATATCCCCCCCCCCCCCACTTGGGCGAAGGTTAAAAAATTATTTAAAAAATGAAAAAATGTTAGAACTGAGAAAACCGAAGGGCCCCTGGGAACACAATGGAAAGGGGCCCCGAGGGGCCCAGACTTTAGGCAGGGCCCTTTTATAACCAATGAAGAGGGCCCAGAGGGGCCCTAGCGGCAAGGTCTCAGGCTTGAAGGACTCCTGCGAACTTAATGGAGGGCCCCGAGGGGCCCAGTGGCAAAGCCTCAGGCCCGAAGGGCCCTTTTAGAACCAATGAAGAGAGCCCAGAGGGCCCTAGCGGCAAGCTCTCAGGCCCGAAAGGCTCCCGCGAACCCAGTGGAGTGCCCCGAGGGGCCCTTACGCTACTTTTATTGTGCCCCTTACAGTACTTATGACACCGCGATGGTGGCCCTTTTGGGCTCCAGGGGGGGGGGGGTCATGGCCCCTATTGCCCCCGCCTTGGCTACGCCCCTGGGGTGGGTCCAACGGACCTCCCCCCATTTTACGTTCGTGGCTGGAAAAACACCAATACGGGCGAGGGTTAACCCGCGTCCCACGGGGGGGGGGGGGGGCTATTCATAGCCCCTCTCCCGTTTTTCTGCAATAACTTCCAAACCACTTGACGTATCGACGCCAAACTTTCAGTACCTTCGGCTGCATCAATTTGACACCTTGTGTCAAATTTGAACTTCGTACCTACCATAGGTCGGCCGAAAATGACGTGGGAAGGACGTCATGTTCGGCCGATTTCGACCCAAAACATTGAACCACGGAAATCGCTCCCAAGAGCTAAGTTTTCTAGCTAGATCCAATTTCTTTGCTGGAAAGCACTCATAATTGACTGCGCTATCAAACTGCTATCTCGGATTTTCAAAATTTTGAAAATTTCGAAAATGTTATATAATAATATTCAAAATTTATATTTTTTAAATTTAAAAAAAGGTTTTGACTTTTCCAAAAAAACGGAATGTATGCGACAGAACGCATGCTTATGACTAACTCTAGCAAGTCTTTGCTAAATATCTTCAAAAATGGCCATGTTATACGCATTATTGCAAAAAACACAACTATTAATTTTTAAATCATTTTTTAGTACGTATTTGACATCGTACACCAATATAAATAGCACCATCGTGTTCCTGAGCTCAAGCTGCATCCAATAGACACCTTTTTTGTTGCAAAATTTAAACTTCAAAATTTGACCTTTTTGACCTGAAAGTGACCTGACCTAAGCTAAATTCGACTCTAAATGACCTCGAATGACACAGACGACATCAAATTCGATATCTTTGGCCGAAATTGACCATAAAACATGTGTCACGTGACCGATGCATGATTAAATGTTTCTGTGACCTGTGATGACCTGACCCTGCCCTGAAAATCAAAGTACAAGTTTGGTACCCTCAAGGTATCTAGAGCGTCTGTTCACGAGTGTGTAAACCAAAAATGAGCCTTATCTGACTTGTAAGACGGCGGCCAGAGCCCAAAATGTGATCAAGCCGAAATGCTAATAATTTTTACTTTGACCTGACCTGTGACGTCATCGGTGACCTCGAGGTCAATGAAATTAGGTTTCGCTCGACAGTTTTTCCCGGACTATCCGACGCCGTTTGAATTTTGACGATTGGCCCATTAGTTTCGGAGTTAGGAGGGGGGGGGGGGGCTATGGAGAGCCCCCCCCCAGTAGGGCGTGTTATACGCAGACCCCAGTGGGGCGCGGGTTAAACTAGGTGAATGAAATTTGGTCACAAGGTCTCCGCTGGGGCTATTGAATGTCGTTTGAAATTCGAAAATCGGTCGGTAACTTTCCGAGATCTTTGGGAGGGAGGGGGCACGGGTGGCAGGGTCGGTTGACAGCCATACGGGGGGCGGGTCAACCCCACTCGAGCTCACCATATAACAAAAACAGGTATTTTTGTGGGTGGATAGTGAATCACCGAAAAGGGAAGTCCCCCCCCCCCCCCGGGCCAATCCGACATGCGAACGGTGTGCTGTGCATCCTTCACAATCTTAGATCCCGGTATGGCGGGAAACTCGGCCAATTGGAATGCCCAGATTGGTTGTCATGACAACGGTTGCCTGGCAACGGCTTGTATCGGGGAGCGGAGGGAGGGAGCGGATGGAAATGCCGGCGAAAACGGATTCTTGTGTGTTCATGTGGCATCAGCTCCAAGTGGGTATAAGAAGATGTGAACGTGATTGAGAGCGAAGATCAGAAAGACGGCCTTCAGGAATTTGGGACACAACTCGGTCACGATACGACATACGTAAACAGTAAAGTAATACTCGAAAATATTATACCTATAGCTTCATTCATCCCTAGTACCTAATAATAATAAATTAACGTTCGTATAATTGCATGCAGATTGATATCAATCTCGTGCATGCAGATTCCGGACAATTTCAAATCGGCTCAAAATGGGCATATAGACCAAACAGGATACGCTGATCACGAATCCCAAGTCCGTTCCGCGGCACATATGAAACTTTTCCCGGAATTTCCGAATTCCGAATCTGCATGCGGATTCCGGACAATTTCAAATCGGCTCAAAATGGGCATATAGACCAAACAGGATACGCTGATCACGAATCCGAAGTCCGTTCCGCGGCACATATGAAACTTTTCCCGGAATTTCCGAATTCCGAATCTGCATGCGGATTCCGGACAATTTCAAATCGGCTCAAAATGGGCATATAGACCAAACAGGATACGCTGATCACGAATCCGAAGTCCGTACCGCGGCACATATGAAACTTTTCCCGGAATTTCCGAATCCCGAATCTGCATGCGGATTCCGGACAATTTCAAATCGGCTCAAAATGGGCATATAGACCAAACGGGATACGCTGATCACGAATCCGAAGTCCGTTCCGCGGCACATATGAAACCTTTCCCGGCATGCAGATTGATATCAATCTCGTACATGCAGATTCCGGACAATTTCAAATCGGCTCAAAATGGGCATATAGACCAAACAGGATACGCTGATTACGAATCCGAAGTCCGTTCCGCGGCACATATGAAACTTTTCCCGGAATTTCCGAATTCCGAATCTGCATGCGGATTCCGGACAATTTCAAATCGGCTCAAAATGGGCATATAGACCAAACAGGATACGCTGATCACGAATCCGAAGTCCGTTCCGCGGCACATATGAAACTTTTCCCGGAATTTCCGAATTCCGAATCTTCATGCGGATTCCGGACAATTTCAAATCGGCTCAAAATGGGCATATAGACCAAACAGGATACGCTGATCACGAATCCGAAGTCCGTTCCGCGGCACATATGAAACTTTTCCCGGAATTTCCGAATCCCGAATCTGCATGCGGATTCTGGACAATTTCAAATCGGCTCAAAATGGGCATATAGACCAAAGAGGATACGCTGATCACGAATCCGAAGTCCGTTCCGCGGCACATATGAAACTTTTCCCGGAATTTCCGAATTCCGAATCTTCATGCGGATTCCGGACAATTTCAAATCGGCTCAAAATGGGCATATAGACCAAACAGGATACGCTGATCACGAATCCGAAGTCCGTTCCGCGGCACATATGAAACTTTTCCCGGAATTTCCGAATTCCGAATCTGCATGCGGATTCCGGACAATTTAAAATCGGCTCAAAATGGGCATATAGACCAAACAGGATACGCTGATCACGAATCCGAAGTCCGTTCCGCGGCACATATGAAACTTTTCCCGGAATTTCCGAATTCCGAATCTGCATGCGGATTCCGGACAATTTCAAATCGGCTCAAAATGGGCATATAGACCAAACAGGATACGCTGATCACGAATCCGAAGTCCGTTCCGCGGCACATATGAAACTTTTCCCGGAATTTCCGAATTCCGAATCTGCATGCGGATTCCGGACAATTTCAAATCGGCTCAAAATGGGCATATAGACCAAACAGGATACGCTGATCACGAATCCGAAGTCCGTACCGCGGCACATATGAAACTTTTCCCGGAATTTCCGAATCCCGAATCTGCATGCGGATTCCGGACAATTTCAAATCGGCTCAAAATGGGCATATAGACCAAACGGGATACGCTGATCACGAATCCGAAGTCTGTTCCGCGGCACATATGAAACTTTTCCCGGCATGCAGATTGATATCAATCTCGTACATGCAGATTCCGGACAATTTCAAATCGGCTCAAAATGGGCATATAGACCAAACAGGATACGCTGATCACGAATCCGAAGTCCGTTCCGCGGCACATATGAAACTTTTCCCGGAATTTCCGAATCCCGAATCTGCATGCGGATTCCGGACAATTTAAAATCGGCTCAAATGGGCATATAGACCAAACAGGATACGCTGATCACGAATCCGAAGTCCGTTCCGCGGCACATATGAAACTTTTCCCGGAATTTCCGAATTCCGAATCTGCATGCGGATTCTGGACAATTTCAAATCGGCTCAAAATGGGCATATAGACCAAACAGGATACGCTGATCACGAATCCGAAGTCCGTTCCGCGGCACATATGAAACTTTTCCCGGAATTTCCGAATTCCGAATCTTCATGCGGATTCCGGACAATTTCAAATCGGCTCAAAATGGGCATATAGACCAAACAGGATACGCTGATCACGAATCCCAAGTCCGTTCCGCGGCACATATGAAACTTTTCCCGGAATTTCCGAATTCCGAATCTGCATGCGGATTCCGGACAATTTAAAATCGGCTCAAAATGGGCATATAGACCAAACAGGATACGCTGATCACGAATCCGAAGTCCGTTCCGCGGCACATATGAAACTTTTCCCGGAATTTCCGAATTCCGAATCTGCATGCGGATTCCGGACAATTTCAAATCGGCTCAAAATGGGCATATAGACCAAACAGGATACGCTGATCACGAATCCGAAGTCCGTTCCGCGGCACATATGAAACTTTTCCCGGAATTTCCGAATCCCGAATCTGCATGCGTATTCCGGACAATTTCAAATCGGCTCAAAATGGGCATATAGACCACACAGGATACGCTGATCACGAATCCGAAGTCCGTTCCGCGGCACATATGAAACTTTTCCCGGAATTTCCGAATTCCGAATCTGCATGCGGATTCCGGACAATTTCAAATCGGCTCAAAATGGGCATATAGACCAAACAGGATACGCTGATCACGAATCCGAAGTCCGTTCCGCGGCACATATGAAACTTTTCCCGGAATTTCCGAATCCCGAATCTGCATGCGGATTCCGGACAATTTCAAATCGGCTCAAAATGGGCATATAGACCAAACAGGATACGCTGATCACGAATCCGAAGTCCGTTCCGCGGCACATATGAAACTTTTCCCGGAATTTCCGAATCCCGAATCTGCATGCGGATTCCGGACAATTTCAAATCGGCTCAAAATGGGCATATAGACCAAACAGGATACGCTGATCACGAATCCGAAGTCCGTTCCGCGGCACATATGAAACTTTCCCGGAATTTCCGAATTCCGAATCTGCATGCAGATTCCGGACAATTTCAAATCGGCTCAAAATGGGCATATAGACCAAACAGGATACGCTGATCACGAATCCGAAGTCCGTTCCGCGGCACATATGAAACTTTTCCCGGAATTTCCGAATCCCGAATCTGCATGTGCCGCGGAACGGACTTCGGATTCGTGATCAGCGTATCCTGTTTGGTCTATATGCCCATTTTGAGCCGATTTGAAATTGTCCGGAATCCGCATGAAGATTCGGAATTCGGAAATTCCGGGAAAAGTTTCATATGTGCCGCGGAACGGACTTCGGATTCGTGATCAGCGTATCCTGTTTGGTCTATATGCCCATTTTGAGCCGATTTGAAATTGTCCGAAATCCGCATGCAGATTCGGAATTCGGAAATTCCGGGAAAAGTTTCATATGTGCCGCGGAACGGACTTCGGATTCGTGATCAGCGTATCCTGTTTGGTCTATATGCCCATTTTGAGCCGATTTGAAATTTTCCGGAATCCGCATGCAGATTCGGGATTCGGAAATTCCGGGAAAAGTTTCATATGTGCCGCGGAACGGACTTCGGATTCGTGATCAGCGTATCCTGTTTGGTCTATATGCCCATTTTGAGCCGATTTGAAATTGTCCGGAATCCGCATGCAGATTCGGAATTCGGAAATTCCGGGAAAAGTTTCATATGTGCCGCTGAACGGACTTCGGATTCGTGATCAGCGTATCCTGTTTGGTCTATATGCCCATTTTGAGCCGATTTTAAATTGTCCGGAATCCGCATGCAGATTCGGAATTCGGAAATTCCGGGAAAAGTTTCATATGTGCCGCGGAACGGACTTTGGATTCGTGATCAGCGTATCCTGTTTGGTCTATATGCCCATTTTGAGCCGATTTGAAATTGTCCGGAATCCGCATGAAGATTCGGAATTCGGAAATTCCGGGAAAAGTTTCACATGTGCCGCGGAACGGACTTCGGATTCGTAATCAGCGTATCCTGTTTGGTCTTTATGCCCATTTTGAGCCGATTTGAAATTGTCCGGAATCCGCATGCAGATTCGGGATTCGGAAATACCGGGAAAAGTTTCATATGTGCCGCGGAACGGACTTCGGATTCGTGATCAGCGTATCCTGTTTGGTCTATATGCCCATTTTGAGCCGATTTTAAATTGTCCGGAATCCGCATGCAGTTATTGCAGATTCGGGATTCGGAAATTCCGGTAAAAGTTTCATATGTGCCGCGGAACGGACTTCGGATTCGTGATCAGCGTATCCTGTTTGGTCTATATGCCCATTTTGAGCCGATTTGAAATTGTCCGGAATCCGCATGCAGATTCGGGATTCGGAAATTCCGGGAAAAGTTTTATATGTGCCGCGGAACGGACTTCGGATTCGTGATCAGCGTATCCTGTTTGGTCTATATGCCCATTTTGAGCCGATTTGAAATTGTCCGGAATCCGCATGCAGATTCGGAATTCGGAAATTCCGGGAAAAGTTTCATATGTGCCGCGGAACGGACTTCGGATTCGTGATCAGCGTATCCTGTTTGGTCTATATGCCCATTTTGAGCCGATTTGAAATTGTCCGGAATCCGCATGCAGATTCGGAATTCGGAAATTCCGGGAAAAGTTTCATATGTGCCGCGGAACGGACTTCGGATTCGTGATCAGCGTATCCTGTTTGGTCTATATGCCCATTTTGAGCCGATTTGAAATTGTCCGGAATCCGCATGAAGATTCGGAATTCGGAAATTCCGGGAAAAGTTTCATATGTGCCGCGGAACGGACTTCGGATTCGTGATCAGCGTATCCTGTTTGGTCTATATGCCCATTTTGAGCCGATTTGAAATTGTCCGGAATCCGCATGCAGATTCGGGATTCGGAAATTCCGGGAAAAGTTTCATATGTGCCGCGGAACGGACTTCGGATTCGTGATCAGCGTATCCTGTTTGGTCTATATGCCCATTTTGAGCCGATTTGAAATTGTCCGGAATCTGCATGCAGATTCGGAATTCGGAAATTCCGGGAAAAGTTTCATATGTGCCGCGGAACGGACCTCGGATTCGTGATCAGCGTATCCTGTTTGGTCTATATGCCCATTTTGAGCCGATTTGAAATTGTCCGGAATCCGCATGAAGATTCGGAATTCGGAAATTCCGGGAAAAGTTTCATATGTGCCGCGGAACGGACTTCGGATTCGTGATCAGCGTATCCTGTTTGGTCTATATGCCCATTTTGAGCCGATTTGAAATTGTCCGGAATCTGCATGCAGATTCGGAATTCGGAAATTCCGGGAAAAGTTTCATATGTGCTGCGGAACGGACTTCGGATTCGTGATCAGCGTATCCTGTTTGGTCTATATGCCCATTTTGAGCCGATTTGAAATTGTCCGGAATCCGCATGAAGATTCGGAATTCGGAAATTCCGGGAAAAGTTTCATATGTGCCGCGGAACGGACTTCGGATTCGTGATCAGCGTATCCTGTGTGGTCTATATGCCCATTTTGAGCCGATTTGAAATTGTCCGGAATCTGCATGCAGATTCGGAATTCGGAAATTCCGGTAAAAGTTTCATATGTGCCGCGGAACGGACTTCGGATTCGTGATCAGCGTATCCTGTTTGGTCTATATGCCCATTTTGAGCCGATTTGAAATTGTCCGGAATCTGCATGTACGAGATTGATATCAATCTGCATGCAATTATACGAACGTAATAAATTAGGTATAGGTGTAAGTTTCATGGAATATGAGTGACACAATTGTTCTGATCTTAATGTTTTATTGCATTTTGTGTTATTTTTTTATTTTTCGCCTTAGATTCTGTTGCCATAGTGACCGCTGGTGCAAGTAGGTACTTTTTGTTACAAAAAGGCAAGACTTATATTTCGTCATGACAGAGGGTAAGCTATCTACATAGGCGTGGAAACCCGCCCAGTGTGGGGGGGGGGGGGCAGTGGGGCAGCTTGCCCCCACAATTCTGGGGGCGTGGGGGCGGTGCTGCGGTGCCCCCACAATTTTGAGACGGAATATCGCACTTTGTATGCAAATGTTTTCTTTTTTTTGTTGAAAGGGTCAAGGGATGAGAAATAAAAAGCCAAAAAACGATAAGAAAACTAGATTTCGGGGTACCCTAGGTTGACCTCTATTGACCCTCGCCCCGTTGGGGGGGGGGCATTTTACCCCCCCCCTGTGGTTTTTCCTGAATAGCAAGAAAACGGCGGCGCGCAGCGCCGCTAAATTTTCAGTACCTTCCCGGGCATCAATTTAATACCTTCACAGCAAATTTCAAGTCTTAGGTCACCTTAGGTCAGGAGTTATTGAGGTCAAACTGAGGTCATGTTCGAGCAAAAATGAGCAAAAACATGCTATCTTGAAACGCTCACCAAATCTACAGTTATCAAGCAATTTCAAAGTTCTTTATATGGTCTAGTAGAGAAAAAGCGGCGCTACAAAACTGCTATCTCTGATTTTCAAAATTATGGGTTTTTGATAAAAAAAATCATTTTTTTAACTGAAAAAATTAAAAAATTTCCGAATTTCGAAAAACGGAATATATGTGATAGTCCCTGCGCTCTTCTATATACATACCAAATTTCAGATCGATATTTCGTTTTTTGGCCAAGTTATAGCGAAAAAAACTGTTCAAAAATGATGACGTCAAATTTTTGAACTCGATTTTTAGTGATTCTAGACCGCATACGGCAAAACAAAGACCATCATTGAACTCCCCGTGACGAGCGTCATCAATTCGATACCCATTTTATGCAAAAATATCAACCTTGAAATTTGACCTAATATGACCTGACCTTGACCTGACCTTGACCAAAACGTGACCTAAGCTGGCCCCAAAGGCTGCCTGACCCACTTAATCGCATTTGTCATGTAAAATGAACCATAAAACATGTATCACACGACACTTTCATATTGTGACCCCCCAGTGACCTGACCTCTGTGACCTGACCTGGTATCAGTGACCTCAAATAGCAAAATATGTTTTTGAAGAACATTTTCCCATCGATGATTTTCAATGAAATGCATTTTACTCGATTTTACAACGCATTTCTTGAAATGCCTGTAAACGGTGAAAATTGGACTTTTGACCTGACCTGTGACGTCATCGGTTTGACCTAGGTCAATAAAATTGGGTTTCAAGGTAGTTCCCTGATAGGGCTATCCAACACCGTTCGCCGCTTGTCGCTAGGTTGCGTGGTTCTCGAGATCTTAGGGGGGTCCAAAATGCCCCCCCCCAACAGCGCGCGTTGCTCGGCAGAGCCCAACGGGGCGCGGGTTAACCCTCGCCCGCACATGGGGGGGGGTGGTTGCCACCCCCCCCAGGCAGTCTTTCTGCTCTGCACTCAACATTTTTAAAGCTAGAAGGCTGATTTTTCGTATAGCTGCTCGTCTATCCTTTCTTGATGTCCACTGAAAATTTCAAGTTTCTGTGATTTTTGGTTTCGGAGATATGACCTTGTTTTTCAGGTCATGTCATGACCCAAATGGCCAATTCTCAACATCTTGCGTTTGCCATGGGCCTTGTGAGCTTTTGACACCCTGATTTCGGCCTTTTTTGCCAGTCTTACCTCCCACCTATCATGGAACATGTTGTTCGACGATGTACAGGGGTCAAGGTCAGGGTCAAGGTCAACCTAGGTCATCTAAGATAATTGCGTTTTAGGCAAGCTGAATTTACTTTTTGTGAAGTTTTTTGACTGCATTTTTGGTAAAAGCTTCTCAGATCATGATTTCATGTGATATGGACCCAAAAACAATCGGTGCACACATCAGTATACACACAGACACACACAGACATACAAACACATATAATTGACCTTGACCTAACTTGACCTGAAATGACCTCAGCAGCAAAATTCTGGTCGGATAGTGTGACAAAGAGGTTCTAGCTGGCTTGGCACCAGAAAACAGCATCGTCATCGGTATTTGATAAGCAGCGCACTTGATATCCAACGGTGACCCAAAACAGCAACATTTTTTAGTTTGACCTGACCTGGAAGGTTAATGACTGACCTGAGAAGGTAAAACTGGGTATCATTGGATTCGTCTCTTCCCAAAGAATCTTTTTGGTCTTTACTGCTAAGCTCTATCTCCAACAGGAACGAAATGGCGCGGGGGGGGTGGCAACCACCCCCCCCCCCATGTGCGTTCTAGGATGGGAAAATGGCATGTGCGGGCGAGGGTTAAAAAGTGTGCCCCCCAGTCTGAAAGCAGTTCCCGCGCCACTGGCTATCCAAATGATTCGTATAACCCACACCCCTTGGCCCGTGGGCCGTAGGGCTATCGCCGGACAATGCCACCCGTAGGGGGTAGGGGGGCTGTTTTGCCCCTGAACCCTCGCCAGTCCTATAGGTCCGGCGTGTGTTGGTTTTCTACATTTTCGCCGTCCGAAGGGCCGGTCTTATGCCTACATATTCGCCGGCCGCCGGTGTTACGACCCCCCCCCCCCCCCCGCCGTTTCGACCCTGATAAGCTGATGGAGCTAGAGCGGCGCGGAAAGAACGAACGTGTGCGCCGTTACGAGGCACATCGACTGGAAGGTCTCAGGTGAACCGGGGCCCTCTGAGCTCAGGTCAAGTGACCCGGGCACAGGACCAGTTTTTCGTTAACAACTTCGAAAAAACGGTCGCAGAGCCGCGATTTTGGCATCATCGTGCTCGCCTCGCTCAGGCGGGTCGAATGGTATAGGTACTTTTTGTTCGGGTAAGGTCAATTTAAGGTGCTCACCTCGGGTCAAGGTCAGGTCAGTGCCCCATTGACACCATTGGTGATTTTCCCGGCTCGCTAGGTCCATTTGACCGAGATTTATTTACGAAAAACCCTTATGACCCAAGTGACGCCATAAATAATAAAAATGTGGGGGGGACGGCACCCAACACCTAATAGTTTTTTTTTTGCCGAAAACGGGGCGATAGAGAGCTGAAACTTGTGTTACGTGACCTTCGATCCAAGCCGCATTTTGTGACACCAACTGCATTTTCGGGTCACATCAGATCACTGACTTATGACGTCATAATTGAACCTCTGCACGGTCGTCAGATGTCGCAACTTCACAACGCTCTCAGTGCCAGAGGAGCTTTCACAGGGGGATGGAACCTACAGGACCTATGTAGTATCCTCCAGAGGTCTCACATCTTGTATATCGGATCTTTTTTTAACCCGCGCACCGACGGGGGTCTGCGCCAACTTCGCACCGACGGGGGGGGGCGGATGACCGCCCCCCCTGAGATCTCGAGAATGAAGCAAGATAGCGACAAGCGGTAAACGGCATCGGATACGCACGGCCAAGATCTACAATTTTTACTAAGGTCATTTTCAGGTCAGGTCAAAGATGACGTCACAGGGGTCGGAAAAGTCAAAATGGCGTCGCTAGATATGGAGAGAGTTTTTCTCGAATAACTTTCCAATTAGTCAAGATAGGAACAAACTAAGGGCATCATCGTGATCCTCTCGTCAATCCGCATCGAATGATATATATATATGTTGACCTCGAAAGGTCAAGGTCAAAGGTTGACCTCAGGTCACGTGACCTCGAGGTCATCATGTATATCATTCGATGCGTCTTGACGAGCTGAACACAATGAGACCATCCACGCGTCTGTATCTTGTTCCTGTACGGAGTTATTGGCCAAAAACCTTTGGTGACCTTTGATGACGTCACATGACCTCACAGCTGCCCAACAGCAAAACAGACCTCAAGGTAGTGAAGGTTGATCGTATATGAAGTCATGTATGGTATATGGGGCCATTTCGACCCGTTTTAGTGGTAAAAACAGGGAGTTGATTTTTCCCCCATTGACTTATAATGGGGAGGTCGCGAAATTGACCTGACCTTAGGTCACCGATATCAAAATTCCGAGATATAAAAATTGTAGCTACTAATGACCTAATAATAGCCTGCGACTTTCAGAGGCCTCCGGCATCTACTGTAGCTCTGGCACGGTGACAAAGTTGCAAAAAAGTGACTTGAGGTTGGGTCATTCAAAGTGACCTGGTGACCTGACCTTAACCCGCGCCCGGCTGGGGGTCCTGGATTTCCACGCCCTGCTGGGGGGGTGTTTGAACACCCCCCCCCCCTTCTAACTCGGCTCCTGGGCCACGTAGCGACACGCGGAAGGCGGCGTTCGAAAGAGCGTCAAAAATAATGAGGAAATCACTTCGGTCAATTTTTTGGTCAGGTCAAAGGTCAGGTCACCAGAGGTCATTGAAGGCAAAATTTCGCCGATTTTCAGGTCGAATGTCGACAATTTCCAAGACGCCAACGCATAACTCAGGAACCAATAGAGCTACAGCGCCGCGGAAAAGCGCATTCGATAGCCCTATTAACGCCCTTTCTGAGTAATTCTCTCAGATTTGACCTAACGTCAATGGTTTTGCCTGCAGGGGGCAAAAACTGCAAAAATAGACGATTTTTCGGAAACAGTTTTTCTGCAATAACTTTTGACCCAAGCCTTGTACGAGCTTACTTTTACCGGCATCGTGTTCCTCTCGTCAAGACGCATCGAATGAACTATAACTTGACCTTGAAAGGTCAACTTGAAAATTTGACCTCAGGTCAAGGTCATGACCTGACCGGAAAGGGCCATGTTGCATATCAGTCGATCCGTATCGTCGAGCTGAACACATCTAAGGCGTTTTCATCGCTCTAGCATGCCTCTATCAAAAGTTATTTGCGAAAAACTGTTGGATACCATTCGTGACCTAAGATGACCTCAGGGCATAAACAGGGGTCACGGACACCATTTTCATGTTCAGTGTGTCTAAAACACTTGTAATTCAGTGTTTGGGAGTGTTTATAATGTCTTTCGTCCAAAGGAGGCGCATTTCAATTTTCTCCCATTGACTTATAATGGGGAGGTCGCAAAATTGACCTGACCTTAGGTCATCGATATCAAAATTCTGAGAAAAACATTTTGTACATGCTATTACTCTTAGCAATCGCTGAAAGTTTCAAAGCGATCGGTCACTCGGTGTAGCTATGACAGACATTGAAACTTTTTATGAGGTGAGGTCACTTCAAGTGACCTGGTGACCTGACCTTGAATGACCTTGGTCTGAATTTTTCACAACATGTGTGGAATTGATGTATAATAAAGTGTACCAAAAACGGCGGCGCTCCGCGCCGCCGTTTTTGAGATATTCGCGAAAAACCGCAAGGGGGGTGTTCAAACACCCCCCCAGCAGGGCGCGGGTTAAAAGGTAGGAGGTTCAAACTTGCACACCATGTGTAAAATTGATGAGGTTATAGTCATACCGAATTTCGCGGCGCTACGCGCCGCGGTTTTCCCGCTATTCGCGAAAAACCTCAGGGGGGGCGGATATCCGCCCCCCCCGTCGGTGCGCGGGTTAACACTCGCTCCGACGGGGGTCTGCGCCAACTTCGTACCGACGGGGGGGCGGATGACCGCCCCCCCTGAGATCTCGAGAACGAAGCAAGATAGCGAGTAGCGACAAGCGGTAAACGGCATCGGATACGTACGGACAAGGTTTACAATTTTTACTAAGGTCATTTTCAGGTCAGGTCAAAGATGACGTTACAAGGGTCAAAGTCAAAATGGCGGCGCTAGATATGAATAGAGTTTTTCTCGAATAACTTTCGAATTAGACAAGATAGGAACAAACTAACCCGCGCCCCACTGGGGTCTGTGTATAACACGCCCTACTGGGGGGGGGGGGGGGGCTATTCATAGCCCCCCCTCCTAACTCCGAAACTACTGGGCCGATCGTCAAAATTCAAACGGCGTCTGATAGTTCCGGAAAAACTGTCGAGCGAAACCTAATTTCATTGACCTCGAGGTCACCGATGACGTCACAGGTCAGGTCAAAATAAAAATTATTAGCATTTTGGTTTGTTCACATTTTGGGCTCTGGCCGCCGTCTTACAAGTCAGATCAGGCTCATTTTTGGTACACACACTCTTGAACAGATGCTCTAGATACCCTGAGGGTACCAAACTTTTACTTTGATTTTCAGGTCAAGGTCAGGTCATCACAGGTCACGAAAATATTTTATCATGCGTCGGTCACGTGACACATGTTTTGTGGTCCATTTAGGCCATAGATTTCGAATTTGATGTCGTCTGTGTCATTCGAGGTCATTTTGAGTCGAATTTAGCTTAGGTCAGGTCACTTTCAGGTCAAAAAAGGTCAAATTTTGAAGTTGAAATTTTTCAACAAAAAAGGTGTCTATTGGATGCAGTTTGAGCTCAGGAACACGATGGTGCCATTTATATTGGTGTACGATGTCAAATACGTACTGAAAAATTGATTTGAAAAATTAATAATTGTGAATTTTTTTGCAATAATGCGTATAACTTGGCCATTTTTGAAGATATTTAGCTAAAACTTGCTAGAGTTAGTCATACTCATGCGTTCTGTCACATATATTCCGGTTTTTTTCGAAAAAACAAAAACTTTTTGAAAAAAATATAAAAATATAAATTTTGAATATTATTATATAAGATTTTAAAAATTTTCAAAATTTTGAAAATTCGAGATAGCAGTTTGATAGCGCGGTCAATTCTGAGTGCTTTCATGCAAAGAAATTGGATCTAGCTTAAAAACTGAGCTCTTGGGAGCGATTGCCGTGGTTCAATGTTTTGCGTCGAAATCGGGCGAACATGACGTCGCTCTGACGTCATTTCCGGCCAACCTATGGTAGCTACGAAGTTCAAATTTTGACACATGGTGTCAAATTGATGCAGCCGAAGGTACTGAAAGTTTGGCGTCGATCCGTCAAGCGGTTTGGAAGTTATTGCAGAAAAACGGGAGGGGGGGCTATAAATAGCCCCCCCCCCCAGTGGGGCGCGGGCTAAGGGCATCATCGTGATCCTCTCGTCAATCTGCATCGAATGATATATATGTTGACCTCGAAAGGTCAAGGTTAAAGGTTGACCTCAGGTCACGTGACCTCAAGGTCATCATGTATATCATTCGATGCGTCTTGACGAGCTGAACGCAATGAGACCATCCGCGCGGCTGTATCTGGTTCCTGTACGGAGTTATTGGCAAAAAACCGCTGGTGACCTTTGATGACGTCACATGACCTTACAGCTGCCCAACAGCAAAACTGACCTCAAGGTAGTGAAGGTTAATCGAATATGAAGTCGTGCATGGCATATGGGGCCATTCCGACCCATTTTAGTGGTAAAAACAGGGAGTTGATTTTTCCCCCATTGACTTATAATGGGGAGGTCGCGAAATTGACCTGACCTTAGGTCACCGACATCAAAATTCCGAGATATACAAATTGTAGCTACTAATGACCTTATAACATCCTGCGACATTCAAAGGCCTCCGACATCTACTGTAGCTCTGGCACGGTGACAAAGTTGCAAAAAAGTGACTTGAGGTTGGGTCATTCAAAGTGACCTTGTGACCTGACCTTAAAAGTTAGAAGGTTCAAACTTGCCCATGTGTAAAATTAATAAGAGAATAGTCGTACCAAATTTCGCGGCGCTACGCGCCGCGGTTTTCCCGCTATTCGCGAAAAACCTCAGGAGGGCGGATATCCGCCCCCTGTCGGTGCGCGTGTTAACCCTCGCCCGAAACCTTAGGGGGGTCGATGCGACCCCCCTAAGGTTTTTCGAAGATAGCGCAAAAACGGCGGCGCACAGCGCCGCCAAATTTGGCACAGCCTATGGGGCAACCCTTTTACATAGACCTGAAAATTTCAGGTCCGAGTGACCTTGGGTCAGGTCACCAGGTCAGAAAAACCGGTACAAGGTCATGGTCAAATTTCAATTTTCTTTTTGCACCTGTCCAACTCACAGTTTTGGACTGATTTCCTTGAAACTTTCAGGATGTGCTAAGTTCACCGAGTTATATAATTAAGTTCAAATTAACCAAATTGCATCATGTCGCATATCATTCGATTCGGCTGATCACCAGGAACACAATGATACCATTTTTTAAGCTCTAGCGTCATTATATGCCAAGTGATTGGCAAAAAAGTCATTTGACCTCAGTTGACCTCATTTGACCTGACCCATGGATAAGTACACCAAACAAAGAAGCACCAAGTGACCTGCTGTTAAGTACTGTGGTTTCAAATCACAAAAGTGATAGAACGAAGCGGATATCTCCAGTATTTTCCGAATTTAGTATTTTCCCTTAGGCTTAACATTGTATGTATGTATGTATGTATGTATGTATTACAATCATGGACAATCCACACGGGGCGTGGCGATTCTTGTCATAGCTACACCGATTGATCAATTGCCTTGAACCTTTTAGCGATTGATAAGAGCAACTATATCTACAAAATGTATATCTCCGAATTTTGATATCGGTGACCTAAGGTCAGGTCAGTTTGCGGCCTCTCCATTATAAGTCAATGGGAGAAAATTGAAAAGCGTCTGTTTTGCACGAACGCTATTCTAGACACTCTCAAACATCGAGATATAGGTACAATTGACACACTGAACCGGAAAATGGCCACTGTGACCCCTCGTTATGTCCCCGAGGTCATCTCAGGTCACGAACGGAATCTATCAGTTTTTCGCCAATAACTTCTGATAGAGGCGTGCTAGAGCGCTGAAAACGCCTTAGATGTGTTCGGCTCGACGTTGCGGATCGACTGGTATGCAACATGACCTTTTCCGGTCAGGTCATGACCTTGACCTGAGGTCAAATTGTCAAGCTGACCTTTCAAGGTCAAATTATAGTTCATTCGACGCGTCTCGGCGAGAGGAACACGATGCTGGCAACAGTAATGTCATGGCTCTTTTGAGTCAAAAGTTATTGCCAAAAAACCACTTTTCGTAAAAACGGCTATTTTTAAAGTTTTTGCCCTCTGGAGGCTAAACCGTTGACCTGAGGTCAAATCTGAGAACATTATTCAGAAAGGTCTGTAAAAGGGCTATCGAATGCGCTTTTCCGCGGCGCTGTAGCTCTATCGGTTCCCGAGATAGCCGTTGGCAGTTTCCAAAATGTTGAAATAGTCAACATTTTACCTTTGGTGACCTCTGGCATAGGCGTAGGAACAGGGGGGGCCAGGTGGGCAAGTGCCCACCCACTTTTCGAGGTGGGGGGGCCAACCATGTGTTTTGGCCCACCCACTTTTTACTCGAGGCCCCTCGTCTCGATTTGAGAGGACGTCATCACCTTCCAGAATAAACAAACTCGGTAAAAATAAGTTCCACGAATCCCCACGCACGGACTACAACTTCCAAGGGGCCGTGATGGATCCAAGGAGGCCCTCTGTTCATACTTGTCAGTCGAAGCCCCTGAGACTGATGGCCTGAGAGGCCCTAGTGGATCTGAGGAGGCCCCAATATCCACACTGCCCACTGGTCTGGGGAGGCCCCTGACACTGGCGGTCTGGGAGGCCCCTCTATCCACACTAGTCAGAGGTCTGAGACTGATGGTCTGGGAGGCCCCTCCATCCACACTAGTCAGAATAGGCCCCTGACACTGGCGGTCTAGCCGAGGCCCCCTACCCTCACTAGTCAGAGGAGGCCCCTCTATCCTCAATAGTCAGAAGAGGCCCCTGAAACTGATGGTCTGGGAGGCCTATCCATCTACACTGTAGTCAGATGAGGCCCCTGAGACTGATGACCTGAGAGGCCCTTATAATCACACCAGGCAGAATAGGGCCATGAGACTGATGGACTGAGAGGCCCTTCTATTCATACTGGCCACAGGAGACCCCAAAACTTTCGGTCTGGGAGGTCCCTCAATCCGGCACCAGTCAGAGGAGTCCCCTGAGACTTTATTTATACTAACCAGAGGAGGCCCCTAGGATTGATGGTCTAACAGGCCCTTCTATTTATACTAGCCAGAGGAGGCCCATGAGACTGATGGTCTGAGAGGCCCTTCTATTCAAACTAGGCAGATGAGACCCCTGAGAATGATAGTCCGAAGAGCCATGCGGCGGCAACTGGCCGTGGCCATATTTCGGCTCGGTAGGGCCCCACAGAGCTCATGAGAGCACCTAAGGGCTCCTAAGTAAACACGCTTATCCCCATAAGGGTGCCACGCCGGCTTCTGAACGCTCCTTGTAGGCAACTAAGGGCCCTTTCCAGCCTCTAACGGCTCCACCCGCCTGTGATGGCTCCACACCAGTGTTTATGAGCGCCACACAGCGGCGCCTTTGAGGGTCATACTAGTGTCTCTTAGGGCCCTATATCGGTGGCTCTGGGGGCCCCACACCGGCGCCTCTGTGGGCCACCACACCTGTGTGCATCTCAAGGCTCTATAGGTACATCTGAAGGACCCACACCGACACTTCTGAGGGCCCCACACCAGTATCTCGAAGCTCTGAAGGCCCCACACCGGTGACTCTGAGGACTCACCGGCTCCTGAGAGCACCATGTTGATGTCTAGCGGCTCCACAAGGCCACTGAAGGCACCACACAAGCTCTCACTGAGCTCTAATGTCCATGTACCGGCCTCTGAGGGATTTAAGCCAGCGCATTCATAGCTCCACACCAGCAATTGTAAGGGCTTCACACTGAAGTATCTGAGGGTTCCACACCGGTGTATCTAAGGGCCACATACCGGCATCTCTGAGGGCCCCATACCGGCGTCTCCGAGGGTCCACATCTGGCGGGCACCCATCAGCGACTGAACGGACTGAAGGTCCCACACTGTCGACTCCGAGAGCCCCATCTGCGTCTGGGAGCACCATGCCGTCTCTAAGAACCACAGCGGCTCCTCCGTATGAAAGATGGCCGTCTGCATGCCAAAGGGGAGCGGTTCTGAGACAGTAGGGCACCTACGTGCAATAGAGGGGCGCTTATGAAGCCCATAGGGGCGCTTCAATGCGAAAGAGGGGCGCCTCTGAGGCCTACATATATGGGCGTCCACATGCAATAGAGGTCTGCAGACTGCAATTGATCAATGCGATGAGGGTGCATTCATAAGAAACAGGGGCGCCGGCATTGCAAAGAGAGGCGCCTTCAAGTGTCCATAAAAGAGAGACGCCTATGACAAGCGCACATTGTATGGGACAACGGGGCGACTGTGGGACATATAGGCAGAGCTGGGCAAGTGCGTTCCTTTAGTGCGTTCCTGAGTTCTTCCGTACGTACGCACCGCCCTTTTAACCCGCGCCCTGCTGGGGGTCCTGGATTTCCACGCCCTGCTGGGGGGGGGGTGTTTGAACACCCCCCCTTCTAACTCGGCTCCTGGGCCACGTAGCGATACGCGGAAGGCGGCGTTCGAAAGGGCGTCAAAAATAATGAGGAAATCACTTCGGTCAATTTTTTGGTCAGGTCAAAGGTCAGGTCACCAGAGGTCATTGAAGGCAAAATTTCGCCGATTTCCAGGTCGAATGTCGAAAATTTCCAAGAAGCCAACGCATAACTCGGGAACCAATAGAGCTACAGCGCCGCGGAAAAGCGCATTCGATAGCCCTATTAACGCCCTTTCTGAGTAATTCTCTCAGATTTGACCTAACGTCAACGGTTTTGCCTGCAGGGAGCAAAAACTGCAAAAATAGCCGATTTTTTCGGAAACAGTTTTTCGGCAATAACTTTTGACCCAAGCCTTGTACGAGCTTACTTTTACCGGCATCGTGTTCCTCTCGTCAAGACGCATCGAATGAATTATAACTTGACCTTGAAAGGTCAACTTGAAAATTTGACCTCAGGTCAAGGTCATGACCTGACCGGGAAGGGTCATGTTGCATATCAGTCGATCCGTATCGTCGAGCTGAACACATCTATGGCGTTTTCATCGCTCTAGCATGCCTCTATCAAAAGTTATTTGCGAAAAACTGTTAGATACCATTCGTGACCTAAGATGACCTCAGGGCATAAACAGGGGTCACGGACACCATTTTCATGTTCAGTGTGTCTAAACCACTTGTAATTCAGTGTTTGGGAGTGTTTATAATGTCTTTCGTCCAAAAGAGGCGCATTTCAATTTTCTCCCATTGACTTATAATGGGGAGGTCGCAAAATTGACCTGACCTTAGGTCATCGATATCAAAACTCTGAGATATACATTTTGTACATGCTATTGCTCTTAGCAATCGCTGAAAGTTTCAAAGCGATCGGTCACTCGATGTAGCTATGACAGACATTGAAACTTTTTATGAGGTGAGGTCACTTCAAGTGACCTGGTGACCTGACCTTGAATGACCTTGGTCTGAAATTTTCACAACATGTGTAGAATTGATGTATGATAAGGTGTACCAAAAACGGCGGCGGGAGCGCCGCCCGTTTTTTAGATATTCGCGAAAAACCACAAGGGGGGGTGTTCAAACACCCCCCCCCCAAGCAGGGCGCGGGTTAAGGTACGCAAGAACGCAGAAACGCGAAGTTTTTCAAAGGAACGCAAGTAAGAGGAACGCACCACCCGAAATTTTGAAGCGTTCCTGCGTTCTTGCGGAACCACCCGAAAAATTATATTGCTGCCAATGACCTCTGTGTCAAATGTTTGAATCTCGAGTACGTGTGTTTGCCGGTAGAGGCGCCACTTGTCGGTTCAATCGAGGAAGGCTTGCTTAGATTTAGTGGTGATGTTTACTATTCGATTCGGTTTCAGGCATTAAATGTGTAAAGATTTTTAGTGGTGATGTTTACTATTCGATTCAGTTTCAGGCATTAAATGTGAAAAGTAAATATGATAAATTTTACTAAGATACATCTTTTAACTTAACTATTGTTTTTAAGCAGGTCGTATTTTTGTTGAAAACCCTACGGATGATATTGGTAAAACGTATTTCAGATATTCGATTCGGAAAAGAGATGTCGAGCTGCTTTTCGGCCCCACGTCGCCATTCTGGGTATTCTGTGATCGATTCGCCCCGTGTTTGGTTGGGCCCGCGCCGCGTGGTTCGGCGGTATTTTTGAGGGAGGAACGCAGGAACGCTAACGCACCGAGCGAAAAAAAAATTGAACGCTATTCCAGGAACGCACTAACCGCGGCCGGAGGAACGCAGGAACGCTAACGCACTACCGAAAATCGAGGAACGCGCCCAGCTCTGCATATAGGGATGTCTCTGATGACTATACATAGGGCGCTTATATGCCAAAGAGGGCGCCCATGAAGCTAATGGGGGCACCTGAGAAACGAGGAAGATATTTGTGTAAGGGTTTTCAGGGGTCATGCGCCGTTTGCGGCAAATACAAGTAGATTCTAAAAAAAATCGGAGGGGGAATAAGTTTTAAAAATGGTGCGGATATGTACTAGACATGTACTACGCAGATGTACATACACAGGGGCGGTTACGCCCCTGGATACATCTGCCCGATCTCAGAAGCTAGATTTGGAGGTCATACTTGAAAGCAGCCAGCAGGACGAGGCAAAAGTTGGAGGCCCCTGAAAATAGGAGGCCCCCTGGAAAAGGAGGCCCCTTGACAGGGTGGCCCACCCACTTTTCATGACGTTCCTACGCCCGTGACCTCTGGTGACCTGACCTTTGACGTGACCCAAAAAATGACCGAAGTGTTTTCGTCCTTATTTTAGACGTTCTTTTGACTGCCGCTTACCGCGTGTCGCTACGTGGCCCAGGAGCCGAGTTAGACGGGGGGGGGGGTGTTCAGACACCCCCCCGGCCCGGCGCGGAATCTCAGAGCACCGGCCCGGCGCGGGTTAAGTTTACCTAAAATTTAACCCGCGCCTTGATGGGGGGGTGTTTGAACACACCCCCTTGTGTTTTTTCGCGAATATCTCAAAAACGGCGGCGCGGAGCGCCGCCGTTTTTGGTACACCTTATCATACATTAATTCTACACATGTTGTGAAAATTTCAGCCCAAGGTCATTCAAGGTCAGGTCACCAGGTCACTTGAAGTGACCTCACCTCATAAAAAGTTTCAATGTCTGCCATAGCTACACCGAGTGACCGATCGCTTTGAAACTTTCAGCGATTGATAAGGGTAACAGTATCTATAAAATGTTTATCTCGGAATTTTGATATCGATGACCTAAGGTCAGGTCAATTTTGCGACCTCTCCATTATAAGTCAATGGGGGAAAATTGAAATGCGCCTCTTTTGGACGAAAGACAATATAAACACTCCCAAGCACTGAATTACAAGTGGTTTAGACACACTGAACATGAAAATGGTGTCCGTGACCCCTATTTATGCCCCTGAGGTCATCTCAGGTCACGAATGGTGTCTAACAGTTTTTCGCAAATAACTTTTGATAGAGGCATGCTAAAGCGGTGAAAACGCCTTAGATGTGCTCAGCTCGACGATACGGATCGACTGATATGCAACATGACCCTTTCCGGTCAGGTCATGACCTTGACCTGAGGTCAAATTTTCAAGTTGACCTTTCAAGGTCAAGTTATAGTTCATTCGATGCGTCTTGACGAGAGGAACACGATGCCGGTAAAAGTCAGCTCGTACATGGCTTGGGTCAAAAGTTATTGCAGAAAAACTGTTTCCGAAAAAATCGGCTATTTTTGCAGTTTTTGCCCCCTGCAGGCAAAACCGTTGACGTAAGGTCAAATCTGAGAGCATTGCTCAGAAAGGGCGTTAACCCGCGCCGTGCTGGTGGCCTGAACTTTCCGCCGAGTGCTGGGGGGGGCGTTTTCACGCCCCACCGTCTAACTCGGCTCCTGGGCCACGTAGCGACACGCGGTAAACGGCAATCGAAAGAGCGTCAAAAATAAGGACAAAAACACTTCGGTCATTTTTTGGGTCAGGTCAAAGGTCAGGTCACCAGAGGTCACCAAAGGTAAAATGTTGACTATTTCAACATTTTGGAAACTGCCAACGGCTATCTCGGGAACCGATAGAGCTACAGCGCCGCGGAAAAGCGCATTCGATAGCCCTTTTACAGACCTTTCTGAGTAATGTTCTCAGATTTGACCTCAGGTCAACGGTTTAGCCTCCAGAGGGCAAAAACTCCAAAAATAGCCGTTTTTACGAAAAACGTTTTTTCGTCAATAACTTTTGACTCATAAGCGCCATGACATTACTTTTGCCAGCATCGTGTTCCTCTCGTCGAGACGCGTCGAATGAACTATTCGTTGACCTTGAAAGGTCATTTTGAAAATTTGACCTCAGGTCAAGGTCATGACCTGACCGAAAAGGGTCATGTTGCATATCAGTCGATCCGTATCGTCGAGCTGAACACATCTGACGTGTTTTCACCGCTCTAGCACGTCTCTATCAAAAGTTATAGCCAAAAAACTGCTGGCGACCGTTCATGACCTGAGATGACCTCAGGGGCACACAGAGGGGTCACAGGTGCATTTTTCCTATTCAGTGTGTCATGTTTACCTATGAACCGATGTTTGAGAGCGTTTTGAACGATATTCGTCCAAAAGAGGCGCATTTCAATTTTCTCCCATTGACTTATAATGGAGAGGTCGCAAAATTGACCTGACCTTAGGTCACATATATCAAAAATCCGAGATATACATTTTATACATACTGTTACTCATATCAATCGCTGAAAGTTTCAAAGTGATCGTTCAGTCGGTGTAGCTATAGCGAGCCTTTGAACTTTTTCTGAGGTAAGGTCACTTGACGTGACCTGGTGACCTGACCTTGAACGGCCTAGGTCTGAAATTTTCACAACATGTGCGGAAATGATGTAGGAACACGTGTACCAAAAACGGCGGCGCTGCGCGCCGCCGTTTTTGAGATATTAGCGAAAAACCTGAGGGGGGGGCGTAAAAACGCCCCCCCCCCAGCACGGCGCGGGTTAATAGGGCTATCGAATGCGCTTTTCCGCGGCGCTGTAGCTTTATTGGTTCCCGAGTTATGCGTTGGCTTCCTGGAAATTGTCGACATTCCACCTGAAAATCGGCGAAATTTTGCCTTCAATGACCTCTGGTGACCTGACCTTTGACCTGACCAAAAAAGTGACCAAAGTGATTTCGTCATTATTTTTGGCGCTCTTTCGAACGCCGCCTTCCGCGTATCGCTCGGTGGCCCAGGAGTCGAGTTAGAAGGGGGGTGTTCAAACACCCCCCCCCCCCAGCAGGGCGTGGAAATCCAGGACCCCCAGCCGGGCGCGGGTTTAGAAAAACCTTAAGTACACTTAAGCGAGCTAAAAAGTATATCATTCGACGCGCCTTGACGTGCTGAGTTCACTGGTGCTTTTCTTTTTGCTCTATCTTAATTAGATCAAAAGTTATAAGCGAACAACTTTTGACCTGTTTTTAGCGAAATTTTTACATTTATACCCCCCAAAACCCCCCTAAATATTGACCTAGAGCAACCAAATTTGCACAGGGGCGAGAACTCCAGGGGGACCACCTACCTACCAAATTTGGTGTTTCTAGGTGCCATAGGAGCCAATCGCGGGGGGGTCGCATCGACCCCCCCCCCCCCGCCAGGCCGTGTTATGAAAAATGCCCTGCCAGGGCGAGGGTTAAGGTCACATGAGTTCAGGTCGGTCACAAGACCTCACCATTAGCTGAGTCAATGTCAATAATTCAATGGGGAAAAATTAAAACTGCTATTTTGGCGCCGGGAACGATGTCACATTAACTTTACCCCCGCCCCAGTGGCAGTCTCAGCCAACTTCGCCCTAGTGGGGGGGGGGGGGGCATATGTTACCACCCACCTCTAACTCAAAAACTAAGAGGGCTAGAAAGACGCGGTAAAAAGCAGTAGACAGCTCTCAATGCGTACGTTTGAAAGTATTTCAGTCATTTTTCATCTTAGAGCAATATTGGGGTCACCAAAACCGCGGCGGCGCGAAAAACGCAAAAAACGCGACAGGGTGGTATGCCCCCCCCCCCCCACTGTGGCGAAGGTTAACCACATGGAATCGTGATTTCATGCACTCCTTGCAAGTTGCAATGTTTCACTTTTGTATTGTTGACCTTGCGTGACGTCATTTATGACGTCACTAGGGTCATAATAATTTTTCGTCAATAACTCCTGATCAAATTGAGCTAGCGAGCCGGGACAGCCACCAATGGCATCAGAAAGACCTGCCGAATCGAATGATATGCAAAATGACCTAATTCGACCAACTTCGTGACCTGGGGGCTCTGACCTGACCTGACCGTGACCTTAGGTCAACACCACAAGTTGACCTTGCCCCGAGCAAAAAGTATACCATTCGACGCGCCTGAGCAAGGCGAACACGATGATGCCAAAATCGCAGCTCTGCGGCCGTTTTTTGCGAAGGTTTTGGCCAAAAACCGAGCCTTGGGCCACTTGACCTAACCTCAGAGGTCACCGGTTGACCTGAGACCTTAACCCTCGCCGGCACAGGCCATTTTGCGTCCTTCGACGGCACGAGGGGGGTTGGTTGGTAAGACCCCCTCCTCGCGTTTGGCCCCTGATCGAGCTAGAGCTTCGAGGAAAAAAACGAGCGTGTTGCCCATCACGAGAGTAAACCGATGATATCCAATTTTAACCCTCGCCGGCACAGGGTGTGTGTGGGGGGGGTGATGCAACCCCTTAACCCGCGCCCCGTAGGGGGGGGGGGGCCGAAACGGCCCCCCCTGTCCTTTTCGGTCGATATCTCCTAAACGGCTGGAGATATCGCCACCAAACTTTCAGAACCCCTCCGGGCATCAATTTTACACATTGTGACCAAAATTTTTTCCAGAGGCTGTAATAGGTTGGCCACAAATGACGTCAGAGTGACGTCATGTTCTGTCATTTTCGACCGAAAAAAGACCTTCGCGAGAAGACCTGTCAGGCCTACAGCTTTGAAGATACAGAAAAATGATCAAGACATAAAAGGTGTAGAATTGACAGGGCTACAAAACTGCTCTCTCGGATTTTTGAAATTTTTGAGTTTTGATCCCCAAAAATCAAAAAAGCATTTTTTTGGATATATTAGACAAAAAATCCAAAAAGTTTTTTGAGTTTCAAAAAAAACGGAATATATGTGATAGCACCTACCGTCTTCTATCTACATACTAAATTTCAGATCGATACCTCGTTTTTGGCCAAGTTATAGCGAAAAAACTGTTTAAAAATGATTACGTCAAATTTTCAAACTCAATTTTTGGCAATTCTAGAACTCGTAGAGCAAAACAAAGACCACCATTAGACTCCCCGTGACAAGCTGCATCGAATCGATACCCATTTTATGCAAAAATATCAACTTTGAAATTTGACCTAATATGACCTGACCTTGACCTGACCTTCACCAAAACGTGACCTAGGCTGGCCCCAAAGGCTGCCTAACCCACATAATCGCATTTGTCATGTAAAATGGACCATAAAACATGTATCACACGACACATTCATATTGTGACCCCCGGTGACCTGACCTCGCTGTGACCTGACCTGGTATCAGTGACCTCAGATAGCAAAGTATGTGTTTGACGAACAATATACCATCGATGGTTTTCAATAAATTACCAATTTACTCGATTTCACAGCACATTTCTTGAATTGCCTGTGAACGGTGAAAATCTGACCTTTGACCTGACCTGTGACGTCATCGGTTTGACCCAGGTCAATGAAATTTGGTCACAAGGTAGTTCCCGGGTAGGGCTATCAAACGCCGTTTGAATTTTGAAAATCAGCCGGTAACTTTCGGAGATCTTAGGGGGGGGGGCCGAAACGGCCCCCCCCCCCCCACGGGTGGTAGGGTCCGCCGGTAGCCCTACGGGGCGCGGGTTAAGGTTTTTCGCGAATAACTCGCGTAAAAAGCGGCCGATCGCGACGAAACTTTTAGTACCCTCGCATTTATCAATTTTACACATACCCTGAAAATTTCATGACCCTGACCCAAATGACCTTTGACCTGTGACCTCTTTTCCGAGACCATGTTTGGCCGGAATCGCGATTCGGCGTATGTCGGCTCGCATTTGCCGCGCGTTAAGCTTTTCGTGGTTTCAAACGTTCAAACATGTGATTTGATGCTGCTCCCATACATTAGGGTGGGTGTCAAGGTCACCTGAAGGTCAGGTCAGGTCATTGACCTTTGGTGACCTCGGGTGACCTCGGTTCACTTTTTCGAGTTTTACATGTTTCTAGGCTAGTTTTTTTTAGCTGAATTCGAATTTAGCAACCATTTGAACATTTACGAAGTAGTTTTGATACCTTCGTAACATGTTACGAAGCTGTCAGAGGCGGTTGACACTTATTACGAATACCTACCCGTCGCAACCCCTACCGGTTGACCTGACCTGACCTGACCCGACCTGGTCTAAATGCTTAAAGACATCATCTCTGATCAAAACTAACACGATATTCGTGATCAGCACCCCAGAAAACCCCATAACAGCCACAATTTACGACTTTCTAACAGGTCCCGATTTTCCCGGTTTTCGGGTCATTGAGCTGAACTGGAAGGTCACCCGATGACCTAGGACCTTAAAATTGGGTATCGTCGGCTTCCTCTTGTGACGGGCAACACGCTTGTTTTTTTCTGCGAAGCTCTAGCTCGATCAGGGGCCAAACGCGAGGGGAGGTCGTACCAACCAACCCCCCCCCCCCCCTTGTGCCGTCGAAGGACGCGAAAGGGCCTGTGCCGGCGAGGGTTAAGGTCCTAGGTCATCGGGTGACCTTCCAGGTCAGGTCAATTACCTGAAAATCGGGAAAATCGGGACCTGTTAGAAAGTCGTAAAGTGTTGCTGCTATGGGGTTTTCCGGGGTGCTGATCACGAATATCGTGTAAGTTTTGATCAGAGATGATGTCTAAGCATTTAGACCAGGTCGGGTCAGGTCAGGTCAGGTCAACCGGTAGGGGATGTGACGGGTATTCGTAATACGTGTCAACCGCCTCTGACAGCTTCTTAACATGTTACGAATGCACCAAAACTACTTCGTAAATGCTCAAATGGTTGCTAAATTCGAAATCAGCTCCAAAAATTAGCCTAGCAACATGTATAACTCGAAAAGTGAAACGAGGTCACAAGGTCAATGACCTGACCTGACCTTCAGGTGACCTTGACATCCACCCTAATGCATGGGAGCAACATCAAATCACATGTTTCAACGTTTGAAACCACGAAAAGCTTGCAAACGCGCGGCTAATGCGACGCCGAATCGCGATTCCGGCCAAACATGGTCTCGGAAAGTAGGTCACAGGTCAAAGGTCATTTGAGTCAGGGTCATAAAATTTTTAGCGTAGGTGTAAAGTTGATCAATGCGAGGGTACTGAAAGTTTCGTCGCGATCGGCCTCTTTTTACGCGAGTTATTTGCGAAAACCCTTATGGGGGTTGCATCAATCCCCTTCCCCCCTGTGCCGGCGAGGGTTAACCCGCGCCCCGTTGGGCTCTGCCGAGCAACGCGCCCGGTTGGGGGGGGGGGGGCCATTTTGGCCCCCCCTAAGATCTCGAGAACCACGCAACATAGCGACAAGCGGTAAACGGCGTTGGATAGCCCCAACGGGGAGCTACCTTGTGACCTAATTTTATTGACCTAGGTCAAACCGATGACGTCACAGGTCAGGTCAAAGGTCCAATTTTCACCGTTTACAGGCACTTCAAGAAATGCGTTGTAAAATCGAGTAAAATGCATTTCATTGAAAATCATCGATGGGGAAATGTTCTTCAAACACATATTTTGCTATTTGAGGTCACTGATACCAGGTCAGGTCACAGAGGTCAGGTCACGGGGGGGGGGGTCACAATATGAAAGTGTCGTGTGATACATGTTTTATGGTCCATTTTACATGACAAATGCGATTATATGGGTCAGGCAGCCTTTGGGGCCAGCTTAGATCACGTTTTGGTCAAGGTCAGGTCAAGGTCAGGTCAAGGTCAGGTCAAATTAGGTCAAATTTCAAAGTTAATATTTGTGCATAAAATGGGTATCGAATCGATGCAGCTCGTCACGGGGAGTTCAATGGTGGTCTTTGTTTTGCCGTACGTGGTCTAGAATTGATAAAAATTGAGTTCAAAAATTTGACGTCATCATTTTTGAACAGTTTTTTTTCGCTATAACTTGGCCAAAAAACGAGATATCGATCTGAAATTTGGTATGTATATAGAAGAGCGCTGGGACTATCACATATATTCCGGTTTTTTCGAAATTCGGAAAATTTTGGATTTTTTCAAAGTTTTTCTAAAAAAATCAATTTTTTGAATTTTTTTTGGTCAAAAACCAAAAATTTTGAAAATCCGAGATAGCAGTTTTGTAGCGCCGCTTTTTGTCTACTAGACCATATAAAGAACTTTGAAATTGCTTGATAACTGTAGATTTGGTGAGCGTTTCAAGATTGCATGTTTTTTGCTCATTTTTGCTCGAACATGACCTCAGTTTGACCTCAATAACTCCTGACCTAAGGTGACCTTAGACTTGAAATTTGGTGTGAAGGTGTCAAATTGATGCTCGGGAAGGTACTGAAAATTTGGCGGCGCTGCGCGCCACGGTTTTCTTGTTATTCAGGAAAAACCACAGGGGGGGCCAAAATGGCCCCCCCAACGGGGCGAGGGTTAAAATAAGGGGTACTAATCGCTGCGTCTCGTAACGGCGCACACGCTCGATTTTCCTGCGACGCTCGCCTCTAGCTCTATTAGGGGAGAAACGGCGAGGGGGTCGTACCCTACCCCCCCCCCTCGGCCGGAGCGTATGTGGAAAACCAATAGGTCCGGCGAGGGTTAAAGAACATCGAGCACGGTCCATTCCTGGCCACTCAACGGAGCCTTGCTCTGTCTCAGATAGGGAACGTAGCTGACGAGCTTGTTTCTCTTTTTCAGAAACAGACCGTAGTAGCCTCTTACCAGGTACCATTAGACTCTCAGGGGCAGTATCAATTCACCTAACGGAGGCATCTCGCCGGCCGCTTGGTGTCAACGATCCGGATAGCGCCTTACAGGTAAGGAGCACAGGAGTACCTACAAAAATACTTTCTTGGCCTCACACACCACAACTTTGATTAGTTTCACCCCTGCAACGTCATCTTTGCACTGACTTGAAAGAGAAAAATAAAAACCGTGTAAAAATTGCAGATACCAACCGAATGTATCCCATACGTTTACCGCTTGTCGATAGCCTCAGTCTGAATCGTTTTCGAGATCCTAAGGGGGAGAGGGGGGTATAGCCCTTCTGTGCAAAGTTGTCCCAGAGTCAATTTTTGTCAAACCACTTTCAGATATGCAAGACTCTGAGTTGTCCATAACGAGGGCCTCAACATAAGCTAACGATGCATGTTTGTTGTTTTGTTCGTTTCTTGATTTGTTTCCTATTTGTCTATCCCAGAAATGACAATAATTGCTCACTCAGCTGCACGTTTCGGTCACGCTGACATCTTTTTGTTGTTTCTGTTTGCAGCTCGACTCTGGTGTTTCTGAGACTGATGTGGACATTTCAATCGGTTCCTATTGTGGTGTCGGCCCTGTCATCTGACGGCATATTCCGGCACCGACGGCAGCATATGGGTATCTTGGACTGGATCAAGTCTAACTCTATACAAACGTTATAATTGTATTTAGCACAATAATGTATTTCCCATCTGCTGAATCTAGTTTCGCTGAACCATTTTATTTTATTGCAAATATCCTGGCTACCTATAGGTAGCCAGTAATCTGGTAGCCTGGCAGAAGGTAGGCTGAAACGCAAACATAAAGACAATCAATGCAGCAGCTAAAAATGATTTATAATTTGCTTCCTCTATAAACTAGTATGACTGGCATATCTTCCCGTTTTGCTGTATTCGTAGAGTTCGACGGCCGACGCACCTTTCAACGATATGCGTCTCGTTGCCAATAACCCTTTTGTTTGTGATTGCAGCTCTGGCCTGGTGTTGCTGTGACTGGTGCTGCCACCTACACAAGCATCAGTTGACGGTGCTGCCATCTGTCAAACTGCTTTCGGCATCGACTACAGCTCATATCTTGGACATTTGGCTCCAAGGGCAGTCTTCGCTACTGAGGCTTTTCAATTCAACACCGTGGTATTGACTATTGGTATTGTATTGGAGGTATTTACGGAATCGCATAAACTTTGACATCATTAGAGAGATGCAAACTTTACAGATATTCACTAGCATGATATAGCTAAATCGCATTTAGATCATATAATAGAGCCTAGGTACATACATCTAATCATATAATCATACTAATCATAACATCATATCATATAATTCACTTTAATATGTAGAATTGATCAATGCCACGGGTCACATTCCGATTTAGGATCGGTCCACGGCCATTGAACAGTCGGTGGTCTCTCGTATTGCCGCTGTACAGTGATGACCAATCCGGTCCAGTGTTGTGGCCACCGGGTGACGGAGTGCACCGCCCACTTGTGTGTATGTCTGTGTGTCAGCGGAAGGGGAGGAGTCACCCAGAGAATAATCCACTTTTCATTATAACTCACTAATAAGTCGATTCAAAAAAAGTGGCTGCGTGGCGTAATAGTTAGCGCAGTCGCATTCCAAGCCAAAGGTCGCGGGTTCGCGGCCTGGTGCGTACATTTGCTTTTGCCTGTGTTTCTGAATAGCATTTATTCAGTCAGTAACTCAGTTGCCAAAGCGAAACCCGCGCGGCGGCGCCGGCGGCGGACTTACCTTTTGTGTCGTCCTCCGGCAGGTAATGCTGCAGCAGCTGCCACCGGTCCGGCCACCGGCCGACGGCCGCGTCATAGGCCGCGCGCAGCCGGTCACCGGTCAGCAGCTGCTGCAGCCGCCGGCGCCAGAGGCCGGCCGTGGCGACCACCGTCGGGCCGTCCATCTCTGGTAGTTTGACACGGAGCCAGTGCTGCAGGTCACAGCTGAGGTCCTCCAACACCTCCCGGCACTGCTGGTAGGTGGCCGGTGGTCGGTAGTTCCCCTCCCAGGCCTCCTTCAGCTCCCGGTCCCACCCTCGCCACACGTCCATCCAGCACGGCACGGCCTCACCGAGGGCCCGCAGCAGCAGCTCGGGCCGCAGCAGCAGCTCGGCCCGGCCCCGCGGCGTGTCCGGCTCGGCGGTCAGGCCGGCCGGCCGCTCCCGGCGACACCAGGCGGCCACCGCGGCCGGCTCACCCAGCAGGAGCTCCAGGTCGGAGTCGGTGAGGAGCCGGGTGAGCGGCGTCACGTCTAGCGTGACGGTGACGTCACCGACCGGTGACGTCATCGGCTCGCCGTCCGCCAGGTCCGCCGGGTCCACCACGCTCCAGGCCATGAGCAGGTGACACTGCTGGTAGTGTGTCCCCGACTTCATGTGGTGCCACCACTGGAGCAGGCGGGGGGCCGCGCGGGCCAGGCTGGGGATGGCGTGACTCCACCAGCTCTCCCAGCAGGGAGCCGTGGGGCGGAACCTGATACCGTCCAACACAGCCCGCAGGAGGAGCGTCCGTCCCAGACGGAGCCGCAGCTGGCGCTCTGAGAGCGGCTCCGTCGGCCGCCCCTCCAGCAGGGTGTCCAGGGACCACTCCTCCTCACAGCAGGCCATCAGGAGGAGTGTCAGGTGCTCCCTCACCAGCCGGAGGGAGCCGATGATGGCCTGCCGCTGGTCCCTGGACAGCTCCGCCGCCACGTTAATGGCCGGGTAGAAGTAGCAGGGCAGCCATTCTTCATCGAGGCGCCGCTCCAGCCAGTCCAGGAGCCGGTGGACGCCGTCCGTGACGCCCGTCCACGGTCCACCGTGCGGCTCCTGGGCCACCCAGAGCGCCGCCGTCTTGATGAAGTACGACTTTAATAAGTCGCCGATGGCTACCCCGCTCTCCTTCAGGATGTTTTTGATGGCCTTTAGGGCTCTAACCGCAGCCCGCAGCCCCGGGCAGAGCTGACGGACGGCCAGCAGCTCCGCCCGAGACAGCGAGATGCGGTACTCAATAGACTCCGTCTTACTGCCCGGCCGGCCGGTGGGCACCAGGTGAACCCCGAAGCTGGTGTCCCAGGGGGCGCCGTGGGTCCAGCCTGGCGCGGGCCACCAGCCGCGCACCAGCAGGCAGAAGACGTAGTCTCTGCCGCCGTCTTTATCACCAGGCCTCTTGACGTTGGCTGCCGGGCCGGTGGGGGTGATCTCACCATCCATCAAGGCCCGGCAGTAGTCTTTCATCATCTGACGGACGGAGTCGGCCGGCAGCGCCTCCAGCGGCTCCTCGTGGCCGCACCGGTCCGTCCGCACCCAGTGCAGCGTCACGAAGCCGTCGTTGTCGGTCGGCCGGGCCCACAGCTGCGGCGCAGAGCGCGGCTCGATGTCGGCCGGCTCCGCGCCCGGCGGCGCCCAGCGGAAGGGGCCGTCAAACTCCAACATTACGTCGACGTCTGACGTCTTCACAGCGAGCCCCTCTGCTCTGCTCCCCGACATGTTGTAGGAAACCAGCCGGAGCGGCTGACGGGGCTGGCAGTGACGACACCGGGCGGCGGCGGCGGCGGCCCCGACCTCCGCCAGCGCCGACAGCAGAGGGCTGACCATCAAATTCCGGACGGCGTCATCGACCTCCTGGGCGGTGACGTCGGCCTGTCGTGAGGGCCCGTGGTTCTCCACCAGGTCTGTGGCCACCAGCCACTGGCGGATCCTGGGGGGGGTCCACGGGGTCATGACCCCCCCCAAAAGGTCTGAGAGGGTCATTTGACCCCCCCCAAAAGCCGAAGACCTAAATGCGCTATAGACGCCGTCTTGCATGCTCAAAATCACCTGTCAAACACTTCTGAGCTAATACCTTTGTTTTTCTGGATCGTGTTGCGTGAAAAGGCGTATTGAAGACCAGAATCTTACTCGTTTTTGTCTCAACCGTGCGAGCACCAGGGGATGATCCAGGAAAACTCCAAGGGGATGGTCATGAATTTAATTCGTGGTGCCCCTACCTATACGCAAAATTAAAAACTCAACGGATTTCGGTCACTTAATTTTGGTGATGTCCTATTTTCATTTTTTATTTTGTTTGTTTTATTTTTAGTGCCCCTGGGCCCTGGCAGGTCAAAATCACGTCTGAGGCGAAAGAAATTCACGGGAATCCCAAAAATCACGTCAGGACATTCAGGGCCCTCTGACCAGCCTGACAGCTAGGGCCCTTCTTACTTCCTGGGGCCTCCAGTGAATAACCGCTAGTGTCTGTGTCTGACCGCTAGGGCCCCTCTGACTCCTCAGTAGGTAGGAGGCCCTCTGTAGAGGAGGTCCTCTGTAGAAAAGAGGCCCTCAGTAGAGAGGAGGCCCCCTGTAGAGAGGAGACCCCTTTAAAGAGGAGGCCCTCTGTAGAGAGGAGACCTGCTGTAGAGAGAAGGCTCTATGTAGAGAGGAGGCCCTGTGTAGAGAGGAGGCCCTCTGTGGAAAGGAGACCGCCTGAATGCAGAAGGCCCTCTGAAGAGTGGAGACCCGCTGTAGAGAAGAGGCCCTCTGAAGAAAGGAGGCCCTCTGTAGAGAAGAGGCCCTCTGAAGAGAGGAGGCCCTTTGCAGAGATGAGGTCCTCTGGCTCTTTGAAGAGAGGAGGCCCTCTGTAAAGGAGGCCCTCTTAAAGGGAGAGACCCTCAGTAGAGAGGAAGCCCTCTGTAGAGAGGAGGCCCTGTAGCTTCTGTAGTTAAGAGGCCCTGTGAAAAGAGGAGGCCCGCAGTAGAGATCGGTGGTCCTCTGTAGAGAGGAGGCCCCCTCTGTGTTTTGACAAATGTTTTTGCAAATTTTTCGCGGCGCTTCGCGCCGCCGATTTATGTACATACGTACAGGTCAATACGAAATCTTGACTGTAATTACATAAACCAACCGTGTCAAATTGAATCAGAATTCATATGTGTGCTGTAAAGGAACTCCGGCTTGTACTGCAATGCTGAAAGGGTGGTAAAATTTGTGTTTTGGAGCTGTGTTTCGACACATTCTTTTGCAAATTTTCTCGGCGCTTCGCGCCGCCGATTTATACACCAATCAATAAGAGAGAAATAACAGTGACTGTAATAACACCAACCGTGTCAAATTGAATCGGAATTCATATGTGTACTGTGAAGGAACTCCGGCTTGTACTAGCATGCTAAAAAGGTTGTAATATTTGTGTTTTAGAGCTGTGTTTTGACAACTTTTTTTTGCAAATTTTTGCGGCGCTTCGCGCCGCCGATTCATACACAGGTCAATAAGAGAGATCGTGACTGTATGCTACTATTTACTAATGCATTAGGCTAAAAGTGAGGTAACTATATCTACTTCTGGGTTTTTAAGTCGGTCGACCCGCCTCCCCCCCCCCCAGTAAAAAATCCGTGGCGACGCTCCTATATAGGTGGGTTTCACTAACTAAAACTACTGAGCCGAGTGACTTACGATAAAACTTCATCTTATAAACGACGAAGATCAAATGTCATTTTTTGATCTCGACATACTCGCTCCCTACCCCCCCCCCCCCCCCCGGTCGTCAGAATTCATTCACCAGACCTGGTATGTCGGCCGACTGGTGACCCCCCCCAAAACGACCCCCTAGATCCGCCCTTGCCACCAGCAGCGTGTCGGCGACCAGATGGGCCGCCGACCCGCACCTCTCCACCAGCTGCTGCACCGCGGGGCTCAGCCTCCTCTCCACCAGCCTCCTCCCCTGCTCCAGCCTGAGGGCAGAGATAGCGTCGAAGATGTTAGACATCTTGTTGCTGTAAGAGGTCACGAGCAAGTAGGTAGCAAATCACACAAAATCACTCCAGCACTGTCACAGAAGGACTGGCCGGTGCCGGCCGGCGCCGCTGCTGATATACCGACCGCCGGCGGCGGCCCCGATAAGAGCCGCCGGCCGCCGGCAGCGACAGGCGCGCGGCGCCGACTGGAGCCGGCCGGCGGCCACCTCCGGCTGCCGGCGTCACGGCCAACACAGAGACGAGCCGGGCCGGCGCGGGGCCACACACCAGAGGTGGTATCTGCGCCCACGGGTTTATTATTAAATGGTTGTTTATTTAGCCTTGTTAGTTGTCAAACAAACATAATTGCCTTGTTCCGTGCTGTTTATACACAACGGGGATGGAAACTACCTCCCCCGTCTGGATGAGCACAATAATGGACTCGTCCGTCCGTACTGGAACGTCCAATGAGCACCGAGTGCGGTGATGCTGAAACATCAGCGTAAAAGTATTTGAATAAACGACTTCCTAGAACCCTTTGCAGTCTGCTGGGGAGGGGGAGGGGGAGCTAGAGGGGGGGGGGGGGGGGCACGCAGCTCATAGGTAGGTACCTATTCTGAAAACTAACGGTTCAGCATCGATTGTAGAACGGTGATTGGCGATTGCTTGGAAATGAAGACCCAACCATCAAACGTAGGTAACATGCAAGCACAATACAACGATTTTAAATGTATTTAGTCATAGGCGGCGGAACGGGGAGGGCACTGGGGCACCGTGCCCCCCTTTGATTTTGGCATTTTAACATAAGCCTTATGGACGTTGCATGGAAAGAATGGGACCAAAAGTCGGCAGTGCCCCCCTTTGATTGTAGGTGTTCCGCCGCTACTGTATTTAGTATTTAGAAAGTGCCCCTACAACGCGTTGTGGCGAGTTGTCTCGTGCTGTAAATACATCGGGTCGCCGGCGGACGGAGGTTGGCATGGAAGCGCCGTTTGTATGTGTGGATGGCGACTTCTGTATTATTTTGTGTCGATGGGAGCTCGTTTGCAAATAAATAACTACTTGTTGCCTTCACAACGTTCTCCATATCATGCCTGTGAATCTGCTTCCGAAATGCCTCGAACGACAATCGAGCGATGCGTTTGGAGGATTGTCAGCATTAAGTTCCACGATAGGTAGGTAGGGGAGAGTGGGGTAAGATGCCCAGGGTGGGAAAGACGCCCCACCCCCTCTAGCGGGGAAACAAAGAATCGAACCTGGAAATTAATGTTCTTAGCGTAAAGCAGAAGTCTGCCTTGTTAACTGCACAAAAATTTGCGAAGCTCAGTTGGGCAACGGCTGGCTGGTGATTGCATGTTTTTTATTTGCTGCTTTCAAAAAATATTTTGACGTCAAAACATTGTAAATATCAAAAAAGGTAGATAATTTTTGCGTCCCTTGCTATAGTCGTGATACATTTACATGCGTGTACTGTGTCCCAAACAGTTTGTTTCAGGGTGTAGTTTTATGGCTAACAAATTGTGCTGATTTAATGTTACTTCGGTACCTTGGGGTAAGATGCCCCCTGTCCTGATGGGGAAAGACGCCCCCCTAAATCCGTAGGCTGTCCTTCAAGCAGCCCGTCAAATCATGTATTACATACTTGTGATGAGAGACAAAAGCCGATCTGGGACTATTGAGAGTCCGGTACGGTCGGGTGCTCCCCATGCCGGTCTCTCGGCCCACACAGCGACTTTTTGGGCGGCATCTGACTCTGAGAGCCCTCACGACGGCCTCTGTGGGCCCCATTATTGGTTCTATGGCCCCTCACGACATCCTTTGAGGGCTCCCACGTTGGCTCCACGGGCCGCGCTGGCATCTGAGGTCCCCACGATGGGCTCGAGGGCCCTCAAGCATCATGAAGACCTATAAGGGCCCCACAGTGGTCTCCGAACGCCACCACGGAGGCTTGTTTGGCCACGCTGGACTATGATGGCCCTAACGATGACCTCTGAAGCCCCTTACGACTACTTTTGAGGGCCCTTACGATGACGTTTGGTGTCTACTGCAGGCTCGAAGGGACTTCTAATTCGTTCAGGCGATTCATGTGCCTATTTATGTCACTTTTAGTGCAGGGGGCATCTTACCCAGCGCCAGGGGGCGTCTTTTCCACCCTGTGGGGTAAGATGCCCCCTTTCACTTCTTCAGGAAAATGCTTGATAGCAAAAAAAGTTATCATATTTCAGGCACGAAAGTGTGATATTTTTGGAGAAAAATGATGTCGGCTTCCGTTGAAACTCCAAGTTTTGGCTTTCCGATCGTCATTTTCGTGGAATGCGTGGAATGCTTACATGAATGCAGTCAGGCTGAATCTATCCTCAAGACAGCAGTTGTATGCAAGATACGTCAGGACTAGACAAAAGGTGACAAACAAGATCAGAAGAATGAAACGGCAACATGAGCACAAGTTATTCATAAACATCTCGCAGAACCCCAAGCTGTTTTACTCTTACTGCAACGCCAAAAGAGTGAAACCTCCAATAGGGGAAGTCAAGTTACCTGACGGCAGCCTCACCACCAACCACAAGATGACAGCATGTGCCTTCAGCGACTATTTCAAGAACGTGTTTACCAATGAGGATGACGTAAGCGACATATACGCGGGTGAGTTTTTCAACCAGATCCTACAGGACCAGGAGCAGGTTCAACCACAGCTAGCCACTATCGATGTTGGGGTAAATGATGTGTTCAACATGCTGAGGAACCTGAAACCATTTAAGTCACCAGGCCCTGATATGTTGCACCCCAGATTGTTGAAGGAACTGGCATCAATCATAGCCGAGCCTTTGAGTAAAATTTTTCAGAGATCACTGCTTACTGGAAGGGTCCCTATGCTGTGGAAGATGGCCAACATCACAGTAGTCCACAAGAAGGGGACAAAGGATGAAGTCTCGAACTATAGACCTATCAGTCTCACCTGTATCCCAAGCAAGATAATGGAACGTATTGTAAAGAAAAATGTCATGGAACACCTGCAGAGAAATAAGATTCTTGCGACTTCTCAGCATGGATTCACCGAAGGGAGGTCATGTCTGACTAACTTGATTCAGATGGTCGACAGATGCAGCCAGTCACTGGACCAGAAACTACCTACCGATATTATTTACATGGACTTTGCTAAAGCCTTTGACAGTGTACCCCACGTTCGCCTCTGCCACAAGCTCATGGAAGTAGGGATCACTGACAAGGTTCTTCGCTGGTTAGAAGACTTCTTGACAGATCGAAAGCAACGAGTTGTAGTTTATGGCGAGAGCTCGCAGTGGGAGAGTGTCAAGAGTGGCGTTCCGCAAGGATCGGTGATTGGTCCATGTCTGTTTTTGGTCTATATTAACGACATTGCAAGGAACATGAATAGTGATGTGTCCGTCTTTGCAGACGATACAAAGATATTCAGATGCATTAAGACCAACAACGACATTCTGGCTCTACAAGACGACCTTAAGACTGCCGAGAAGTGGTCGAAAGACTGGAAACTGGCATTTAACCCTAACAAGTGTAAAGTACTCAGGATTGCCAGAACACAGGACATGGAAAACAGACCAGAATACAAACTAAATGGAGTGACATTGGAAAATGTAACTGTGCAGAATGATCTTGGTGTACTGATTGATTCGAATCTGGATTTCGAGCAGCAAGTGATTAAATGTGTCAACAAAGCGTTTGCCAGTTGGGGTATTATAAGAAGAACATTTGAAAAACTCAAGCCCAAGATGTTCAATCTACTCTTCAAAACATATGTGAGATCTCATGTTGAGTACTGCCCACAGGTCTGGTCACCACACAAGAAAGGACTGGTCAAGAAGATAGAGAGGGTCCAACGCATTGCAACCAGACATGTCCCCGGCATGGCAGGAAAGACATATGAAGAGAGATTGAAGGATCTTGGCCTGACCACGCTGGAAGCTAGAAGACAGAGGGGTGACATGTTACAAGTTCATAAAGTTCTGCACGGGCTCCAGTCAATTGACCTCAGTGAACTTTTCACCGTTAAACCAAATCGTCAGAGAGGGTCAGCTTTTAAACTGTATAAACGCCGATTTGCAACTTCTAAACGAGGACACTCCTTCTCACAACGGGTAATCAACAAGTGGAACAAGCTAACTGAACAAGTTCACACGGCAAAAACCACGATCCAGTTCAAAAGGGAGTTCGACAAGCTGATGGCAACCACGAGGAATCACGAGACATGAAGTGCAAAGTAACAAAAGTAACAGATAGACGAGATATGGGCAGTGGCGTATCCAGGATCTTGAAAAGGGGGAGGCCAAACCTGCTCAAGGGGCCCCACCCTTATCTTAGGGGCCCCAGTAGTGGCGTACTTAACCCATGCCCAGGTGCGGTTCTCTGCCACTTTCACCATGTGAGGGAGCTTTTTTAGGCACACTCGGCAATCTAAAATAGAAAAGAAAAACGTGAAAAGCCATCGATGTCGATAGGTCTGTATGTAGTGTACAATTTATTTCAGGAGTAGGCATACAGTTTTTTTTTTTTTACTTTGGTCGTTGCCGGGGCCACTAAAGATTATCAAAAGCAAAATGTTTTGCCAATTTTTTAACGATTGTAACATTTTTCAAAGGGCAGATGTCAATCTCTTAGTGTCTTGCGCTGGTTGAGGGCTGATACCCTTAACTTGAAAAGGGCCTGACTCGGGTTGAGCTCTGATCTAGACTCTGATGGCTCTATGTCGCCCACATTGGCCTCACTCCGACCTCTGAAGGCTCATTCTGGCCTCTGAAAGCCCTGCTATGGCTGACCTCATAGCCCCCCCCCCTCGCTGGCTCCTGGGAGTCTTTGAGTCAGTCTGACGACCATATGCCGCTCTCGAACCCACGCCGGTCTCTAGAAGCCCATGATGCCCCCTGAGGGTCCCATGCCGGCCTTTAAGGGCCACTCCTACCTCAGGAGGGGGGCCAAACATGCATAAGATCTGAAAAGTGGTTGCCGAGGCCCTCGAGGTGGCCTCTAATGGCCCGACGCCAGCCTATGAAGGCCCGCGCTGGCTTCTGAGGGCCCAGCACCAGTAGTCTGAAGTCTGAAGTCAGATGACAGATGGCCCCACGCTGGCCTCAGAGGGTTCACGCTGGTCACAGAGTAACCCGCACTTGCCTAAAAGGGTTCCACATTGTCTTCAGAGGGCCCCAAGCTAGTCTCGGTGGCCAATGGGCCTCAGTCTGACCTAAGAAGGCCCCATGTCGCTGGGCTTAAAAGACCCCACGCTGGACTTAGACGGCCCCATGCTGGACATAGAAGGTCCCACACTGGCCTCACAAGGCCTCACACTGGCCTTAGAAGGCCCCACACTGGCCTTAGAAGACCCCTCAATAGCCTTAGAGGGCCCCATGCTGGCCTTAGAGGGCCGAGCGCTGGCTCCTTAGGGCTCTACACCAGCGTCAAAGGATCCCACGCTCGAGTCTAAGCTTCTTAATGGCCGCCAAAGCGACCTTTGAGGGCCCACGCTATCCTCTGGGGGCTCGGCCTTGGCCTCTGAGGGCCTATGAGGGCCATCAAATGGCGTTTTAAGATAGTTTGACGCAGTTTGACTGTATTTATGCTTGGGCCAGTACTTTGGATGAGGCCCTGAAGGTCGTTTCTCTTGGGACACTCAAGCAGACACGTACCCAGGATTTCGCCCAAGAGGGGGCCGCCTGCTCTCAAAGGGGCCCACGGGTCACCCGGATGCCGCTGTCAACCCAGGCAGGGGCGTATCCAGAACCTTTCGATGAGGGGATTGGGCACAGTGGGTCCGGTCCCCGTAAAGTAATCTTGCGGTCCCCCTTGCAGACGGGCCCCTCTGTCCGTCTGTATGTCTGTCTGTCCAAGCCATGTAAGAAAATGTGCAAAATTGGCATGTAAAAATATCATTTTTTGCTTGAGAAATATGCATAAAATGCACGGTGTTTATGAGGAAGTGAAGCGAGCGAGCGCCTCAGAGTCACCTGTGTTAGTCCTTCAGAGGTGTCGGTGAAAGGTCATCAGATGCGCTGGTGTGGGGTCCTCACAGGCGCCGTTGTGAGGGCCTTAGGGCTTATGTCGAGACACTGGTGGGGGCCATCACTTAGGCGTGTGTGGGGCCCTGAAAGTTACTGAAGGCCCTTCATAGGCCGGCAAGGGACCCTCAGAGGTCGGTAAGAGGCCCTCAGAGTCGCTGGTAAGTGACCGTCAGATGCGCTGCTTAGGTGACTACCTCGGAGGCACCGGTGTGGGGGCTCTCAGAGCCGCCGAAGTAGGCCCTTAAGAGGCACTGTTGTAGGGCCCTTAGAGGTGGCAGTGGAGGCCCTCGCAGGCGCCGTTGTGAGGGCCCTCAGAAACACCGGTGTGGGCCGTGGGGCCATAGCAAACGGGTATGGGGCCCTTACAGCTGATCCCTTATTGGCCGGCAAGAGCCCTCAGGGCCGGCAAGGTCCCTCAGAACCTGGCGTGAGGCCCTTCTGGAGATAAGTGTGACTACGCAAGAGCCCATGGGGTGTTCTCACAAGCCCTGTGGTCTCCTTTCCAGTTGAAGCGTTACCAGCGCGGGCCCTCTGCCGCCAATTGGCACCGCAGGGCCTCTCGGGCCCGAGGGGACCCTAAACCCTATAACGGACACGCGCCACCTCGCCCCTGGCCATACCATTGAATCCGAGTGATCATGGGACGTTCCAGTAATCAGGGGCCTCTCAGGTGACCAGGGGCCTTTCAATTGACCAGGGGCCCACCAGGTGACCAAGGGATCCTCTGATAACCAGGGGACGGTTATACCAGGGGCTCCACGGGTAACTAAGGGCCTTTATGTGACTGCACGGGCCCTTCATACAGGTACTCCCCGGGTAAACATGGGCCCTTCAGGTGACCAGGGTTTCTTCAGATCACTGGCCAGGGGTCACCCAGGGGATCAGGGGCCCCTCAGGTAGCTAGGGGCCCTTTAGATAGCTAGGGGCCCCTCAGGTAGCCAGGGGCCCTCAGATAACCAGGGGCCCCTCATATACCAAGAGGCCCCACTGGTAACCAGGGGCCTCTCAGAAAATAAGGACTCTCAGGCAATCACGGGCCCCTTAGGTAATCAGGGGCCCCTCAGGTAAGCAGGGGCCCCCTCAGGTAACCATGGGCCCCTCATATAACCAGGGCCCCTCAGGTAAACGGGGCCCCCGTGGTCAGGGGCCCCTCAGGTAACCAGAGTCCTTCAGATAACCAGGGACCAATCAGGTAACCAGGGCCCCCTCAGATAACCATGGGCCCCTCAGATAACCAGGGGCCACTCAGGTAACCAGGGGCCCCTCAGATAACCAGGGACCCCTCAGGTGACCAGGGGGACCCTCAGGTAACCAGGGCGCCCCTCAGGGCCCCCATGGCCCCCCTTAGGTACGTCACTGCACTCAAGTGACCCAAAGGGCCCACTTGCATGTTTGATGCCAAAGGGGGAGGCCATGGCCTCTTGGCCTCCCCCCTGGATACGCCACTGGATATGGGCGTCCTATGGGCCACCTGTGGCCTCCTTAGCCCATTACCATCCTTATTCCTTATTCCTTTTCGAATAATATGTGACATAGTCAAACCCTGGGCATCTTTCCCCACTCTCCCCTACTCTCACTTCTAGAGGTCAGCTCAAAATTCACTCCAACAGGCGACGTTAAAACTCATATAATGTAACTCCCCTGCGTTCTAGCTTTCAGAGTTGACCCCAGAGGTCACACAGGGTTGACCTGGGTTTGACCTGAGAGGCCGGTCGTCGCAGGAGCCCCTCCAACGATAGCTGAAAGCCGACGGCCAATAGCTGATCCCCCGATTGCAGGTCACCTCATGTCTGAGTCTGCCCTGAGTGGTGTGACACTCGGGACACTATAATCCTGTAGAGCCTGTCGTCGGAACAGTCGAGGTGGGCTCGATAACGCGGCGTCGTTCAAACATTGCATGACGCTAACGGCTCTCCAACGGTAAATTTCCACTGCAATGAGTGGTCCGATATCGATATAGCTAATGCCCAGCGAAGGCCAGCCCGTCTTCACTAATCCGAGTAAGGCGTGGCTGTTGGTGAGCTCTGTCCTGTGTCACATGAACTCGACTGGCGTCAGGGAGGGGGGCTGCAGGCACGGTACCCTGCCGGTCACGGGGCCGACGATATACTGCTGACCTGACTAACTGACCAGGTCAGTCAGCCCCCGAACAGTCTGGGCTGAATCCGGGCTGCAACGAATGGGGTGGCGTTTATTTGTAGGTAGGTACAATTTGTCCCGCTGAGGTCAAACGGGGCACATATCGAGATTCGAGAAGCTGTTTTCAAGGAACGATACTACGGCTTAGGCTCATGAGCTACCCGATGATGTGCTTTGATTTGGAAATCGACCGACGCTTATAGGTACTCGAGAACCGCTGTGCAAGTTTATTTTCGAAATATCCAAAAATAAACTTTGGTCATCACATGACCTTGGAGACCAATTTGCTATCGAGAAAGTAAGATGTAATGCTGGCGAGCCTTTGAGTGTCATTTTTGGCGCTTTAGCTTTACTGGGTGGGTTACAATGTGCTGTGCAAGTTTTTGGTCACGTGAGTGAGCTTTGTTGACCTCTGCAGGTCAAACGGCTGAGGGTGCCACAGAACGGCTCGGGCTGTGAATTGTGTACGTCACAACGTCTATTGTGTGCAAGTTTCAGCTTTATCTGAGGTGTCCCGAATCTGGGCTGAATCTGGGCTGAATCTGGGCTGAGTCTGGGCTGAATCTGGGCTGAGTCTGGGCTGAATCTGGGCTGAGTCTGGCTTGTCTTGAAGTGCTCTGAGCCCAGTCATGACCCGATGATGACTTCATCGAACATATCAGTCATCGGCAGCATGTTGGGTGATGCCGTGCTGCCTATATTTGCGCTGTACAGTAGGTCTACAAAAAAAGTCCCCCGCTCCAGAGGCGGCCGGCCGGCCGAACCCCCGGATTCCAGCCCCGACTCTATTGCGCAGGCCGCGGCAGCGACACGGGTCAGGTCGCGGCGCCCGGCAAGTGGGTCAGTTGGCGGCGGCCGGCCGTGGAGTGAGGACGCCGTGTGAGGAGCGCAGAGATGCCGCAGTGCTGAGGAGGGGGAAGATAGTGACTCTGCACTATGCCGGAAATTATGCCTTTGTGATCTAAATTAAACACCCGCAGACGCAGTGCATATCCTCCCTCGCCCCATTCCTATTTTATCATAACCCTTCAATAATCCGTAATGACCATTCAACGCAAGCAAGCAAACAAAACAACCCGTTTAGCGGCGACATCATCTCGGATAAAAAAGCGACAGTAATGATTAAAATAGACATAGCGCGAGAGCAAATCGAGGGGTATATATGTATCACATACCCAGCATTTTATTCCCATCTAGCAAATCAAGATTGGGGATCTTGTCCAACAAGTCAGCGGCCGTTCTAGACACAGATAAATGCTTTGTTTTCGGTCGCATCATTATCTGCAATAATTCGAAGCGAGGTTTAACCCTCGCCGGCCGAGAAGAAGGGGTGAATGCCGCCACCATGTATTTTTTTTTATTTTTGCGGTAGCTCAAAGCACACTGATGATAGAAGGCTGACATTTCATATGCCTTGCATTTGATTCACGCCGGATCATTTGACATCAACCACGTTTTCAGGTCAGGTCACTTAACCATGGCGTCTTAACCCTCGCCGGCCGAGGGGGGGGGGGCAATAGGGTTTTTTCGCGATAGCTCTGAACACGCTGGCGATAGAAAGCTGAAACATGGCATACCTGAACTTTGATTCAAGCCGGATCTTTTGACACCAACCGCATTTTTGGGTCAGGTCAGGTCACTGACCTATGGCGTCATAAGTGAGCCTTTGCACGGTCTTCAGATGTCGCAACTTCGCAACGCCCTCACTGCCAGAGGAGATGTCACAGGGAAATGAAACTTGCAGGATCTAGTATCCATTATGAGTGTCACAGCTTGTTTATCTCGGATTTTTCCTAAAGGTCATATAAGGTCAGGTCATTTTCGTGACCTCACCATTAGGTATAAGTCAATGGGGGGAAAATGAAAACTGCTATTCTGGCGCCGGGAACGATCTCCAACTACCTCAAGCACACAGAATCGTGATTTGATGCACTCCTTGCAAGGTTAGATGCGTCACTTTTGCAATGTTGACCTTGCGTGGCGTCATTTATGACGTCATCAAGGTCATATTAGTTTCTCGTCAATAACTCTTGAACAAATTAAGCTAGCGAGTCGGGAAAGGCACCAATGGACTCAGGAAGACCTGCCGAATCGAATGATATGCAACATCAAACATGACCTCTTTCGACCAACTTCGTGACCTGGGGGTGCTGACCTGACCTTGACCTGAGGTCAACACCCCAAGTTGACCTGACCCGGACAAAAAGTATATCATTCGACGCGCCTGAGCAAGGCGAACACGATGCTGCCAAAATCGCGGCTCTGCGGCCGTTTTTGCAAAGTTATTCACCAAAAACTGAACCGTACCTTGGGGCACTTGACCTGACCTCAGAGGTCACCGGTTGACCTAGGACCTTAAAATCGGGTACCAATATCTGCGTCTCGTAACGGCGCACACGCTCGTTTTTTCCGCGACGCGCTAGCTCCACCTGGGGCGAAACGGCGAGGGGGGGTTCGTACCCGCCCCCCCCCCTCGGTCGGCGCGTATGTAGAAAACCAATAGGCCCGGCGAGGGTTAAGTAAACCTCTGCACGGTTGTCGGTTATACAATGATGCAAATCCGCAATGCACTTAGTGTCAAGCATAATGGAGAAATATGGAAACTGTTAATTTGGCATCGGAAATGATCTAAAATTACACCTCAAGCACTTCAAATCGTGACTTCATACATTCTTGGCAAGGTCTAATGCTTCACTTTTGCTTTGCTCACCTTGCGTGACGTCATTTATGACGTCACTAGGGTGATAGAAGTGCTTCGTCAATAACTCCCGATCAAAATGAGCTAGCCAGTCGGGACAGCCATCTTTGGACTTTGCAAGACTTGCCGAATCAAATGTTATGCAACATGTCCTCCTTTCAACAGCTTCGTGACCTCTGTTGTCCTAACATGACATTGACTTCAGGTAAACATTCTAAATTGCTTCACCTAAACAAAAAAGCATATAAATCGACTCGTCTGAGAACAGAAAACACGATTGTAGCAAAATGACGATAATGCGACCATTTTTGCGAATTATTACCAAAAACCGATCGACTGCCTTGGGGCCCTTGACCTGCCCTAAGAGGTCACTGATATTTTAAAATGGGGTACCAGTCGCTGCGTCACGTAACGAAGCAAGCGCTCGTTTTTTTTTTTCGCGAGGCTCTAGCAGCTAGCTCAATTATAGGAGCCAAACATGGGGTTGGGGGATCGCTCCCTTCTCACTCACTATTTGGCCGGGATAGTGTTTGCAATTGTTGTTAAAATCTAGCATTTTCAGATTTTAAATAACCCATTTTTTCCCGCCCAAGTCTTTCAATTCAAGGTCATAACACCAGGTCACGTCAAGTAACCTTACCTCAAGGAAAGTTCCTGTGCTCATCATATCTAAATACACCGACTAACCGATCGCTTTAGAACTTTCAGCGATTTCAATGGGCAACACTTATATGTATTTGAAACGTTTACTTTGCAAGTTGGACATTGTCGACAGAAAGGCCGGGTCAATTTTGAGATCGCTCAAGTCAATGGGAGAAAATTGAACTGCGCTTTTTTGGACGGAACGCATAATAAACACTCCGGAAACATGTGGTGCTTGACAGGGGCGGATCCAGGAAAACTCCAAGGGGAGGGTCATGAATCGAAGTGGTGCCCCTACCTATACCCAAAATTAAAAACTCAACGGATTTCGTCCACTTCATTTTGGTGGTGCCCCCATTTTCAGTTTTTTATTTTTATTTTTTTATTTTTAGTCAGTATCTTACCTCTTAGCCACAACCACATTTACCAATTGCAAGCAAGCATATATGAATGTGCTATGTGTATATATGTTGTGGACGCTGAGTAATGAGTACTTACCAGGAACGTTATCAGGTAAGCAAATCGTTGTCAGTCCGACGAACTTGACCCTGGCGTCTAAAGGGTCTGTCCTTGACACTTCAGGCTTGTCAGGGGCACCAAAGTCCTTCCAGGGACACCACAAACCTGTCAGGGGCACCTACGGCCTTGTAGGGGCGCCACAGGCCCGCCAGGGGCACCACAGGCCTGCCAGGAAGCAGGGGCACCACAGGTCTAGCAAGTATACACGACAGGCCTGTCAGGGGCACAACGGGCCTGTTGGGCCCATGAGCACCCCTAGGGGCAGGGGCACCACAGTCCTTCCAGGGGCACCGCAGGCCTGTGAGGGGCACCAGCGGCCTAGCAGGGGCACCAGTCAACACAGGCCTGCCAGGGGCACCACAGACCTGCCAGGGGCACCAGAGGCCTGCCAGGAGCACCACCGACCTCGCAGGGGTAACTTGGGCCTGTCAGGGCCCAGGGGCACCACGGGCCTGTCGAGAGGCACTTCAGGCTTTTCAGGGGCACCATAGTCCTCTCAGGGCGCAGGGGTAGCAGGGGCACCAGAGGCCTGCCAGGGGCACTACAGGCCTAGCAAGGGCACCACTGGTCTATCAGGGGCACCACGAGCCTGTCATAGCCAGGCATCTCAGGCTTGTCAAGGCCCAGCGGCACCACAGGTCTGTGAGGGGCACCAGCGACCTAGCAGGGGCAAGAGTCAACACAGGTCTGCCAGGGGCGCCACAGACCTGCCAGGGACACCACAGACCTGCCAGGGGCACCAGAGGCCTGCCAGGGGCACCACCGGCCTCGCAGGGGCACCTTGGGCCTGTCAGGGGCACGACGGGCCTGCCGAGGGGCACTTCAGACTTTTCAGGGGCACCAGTCCTCTCCGGGCGCAGGGGCACCAGAGGCCTGCCAGGGGCACCAGCGGCCTAGCAAGGGCACCAGAGGCCTGCCAGGGGCACCAGCGGCCTAGCAAGGGCACCAGAGGCCTGCCAGGGGCACCACAGGCCTAACAAGGGCACCTCAGGCTTGTCAGGGCCCAGGGACACCACAGTCCTTCCAAGGGCACCGCAAGCCTGTCAGGGGCACCAGAGGCCTAGCAAGGGCACCACAGGCCTGCCATGGACACCACAGGCCTGCCAGGGGCACCACCGGCCTTACAGGGGCGCCTCAGGCCTGTCAGGGGCACCACGTGCCTGCCGGGGACACTTCAGGCTTGTCAGGGGCGTTACAGTCCTGTCAGGGCCCAGGGGCACCAGGCCCGTGGTGTCCCTGCTAGGCCTGTGGTGCCCCTGGCGGTCCTGTGGTGCCCCTGTCAGGACTGTGATACCCCTGATAGGCCGGTGGTGCCCCTGGAAGGTCTTTGGGCCCCCGGGCCTCAAGGGGGGGCCATGACCCATGTGACCCCCCCCCCTTGGATCCGCCCCTGGTGCTTGATGGGATACAATACTGAATGAGAAAATTGTTTGTTTTGTTGGGAGCCATCTTTTTCAGTCTGAAAAGGCCCTTGCAGAGCTATGACATAACTATGCTGGTGTAGTAATTGGGCTGTGCGAGCCAGCGACAGTGATCTGCGGAAGCGAGACTGTTCCCGTGGGACGATTGCCCTGTCGGGACGGTCCAGCCGTCTCCCAAACGGTCACCCGAACAGGATTATGTGTCCTTAAATGGATCCGACATCAACTACAGGTTGGCTGGTGGGGTGACCTCCAGTCCAGAGAGGGAAGCATGAAGTCTAGGGGCGATACGGATTGTTTTTTTTTTTCCTGAGGATAGCGAGGACGGAAGGGATCTAGCACTCTTCACCCTTCCTTATACTGAATGTATCTCAGGCTGTTAAATCTCCTAAGCGTTTTTTTTTCTCGACATCGTCAAGGTGTCATTAATAAAAATATGAACTCCGGGAGGATAAATTAAATATAGAAATTGTGGCCAACAGAACATTATCAGTTGCGGGAAACATACTACTAAGCATGATCACACACCCAGCTTATATATGAGCCATGTCATAATTATTTTTGATAGACATGCTTAATATGTTGTTTTAGTCATTTTTTTTCCAGGAAATTAGCTATGTATAGTTACTTTTCGGATTATTCTCTGGGATAATAATATCTAACTCACAAGTCCATATATTTCGGATGATGTTGCTCACCCTTGGTCACTGGACAAAATAAAAACAATTACATATATGAAAAAGCACGTTTTTTTTTGTTTTTACATATATGAAAAACCACGTGGTTTTCATATATGTAATTGTTTTTATTTTGTCCGTGACCAAGGGTGAGCAACATCATCCGAAATATATGGACTTGTGAGTTAGATATTATTATCCCAGAGAATAATCCGAAAAGTAGGTAACTATACATAGACATGCTCAAGTTGTGAAATCATCTAAAGTGTTTGTAAAGTTCCACGATACGAATCTAATATCCTGCTATGCATCATTACCATTTCTGGTCAGGTCATGTCTTTGAACATAGGCCAAATTTTTCAAATAACCTTTATTTAAAAGATCAACTTTTGATTCATTCGAAGCGTTTTTTTATAAGAGGAACACGAGGCTGGTAAGATTAATTTCAAGCAAGTTTTAAGCTAAAAACTTTTGTGTTTGTGGAAAAGCAATTGGTTTTCTCATAATACCAATGGTGGCAGTTGCTGTTATTTACGTGCTAAGCCGTTCGCCTTTATTAAATCTGACAATATTATTCAGACATAGCGGTAAACGAGCTGATTGTTGTGTTAGGTTAGGCTCGGTCGATTTCAGAGTGGGAAGGATGACAGGGATTAGGGGGAGACAGGGGGCCTGGGCGGGAGTCCTGGACCTCATGCTCCGCTGGGGCCGAGCCCATCACGTGGGTTGGATTGCCCTGACACATGGATAGCCCTGGGCGGTGTTTCACGGCCCCGCGTTGCAGCACGCTGCGCTGCGCTGCTGCATTGTTGCGGCGGTTGATATGAATTCGGCTCCACGCTAGCGTTGCGAGCTCCCGAGTCTGTTGATGTTTCCATGGAAACTGGAAACCCAATGCACCGGTGCGCGCAACGCACCCTGTCCAAGCAAAATTTTACCACCGATGACCTCTGGTGACATGACCTCTGGCTCTGACCCGATCTAAAATTGGCTGAAGTATATTTCTTCTTTTTTTTGCTACTTTTGACGCTACTTCGAATGCCACTTAAATGCCCAAAGCTGAGTTATAAGAATGATGCTCAATCCCCATTTTCCCTTCAACAGGGCGTGCATAGGCATTCCTGTGGGGCACGGGCTAACAATGACTTTCTCATAATCATTGTGGCCATGAACAAAAACACCATGAACATCATATAGACATGAACAGCTACTGCCATTCTTCAACACCAGTTTCGCTGCGCTGAGCGGCGGCCGTCCCGTTTGTTGGATTCTACGCTGGCTGGCGGAAAGCGTTACCGGCCGCCCGTCCACCGCCCGCGGGCCGGACCGAGCGGCCCCGCTGACCCTATCTGACCTGAGCCCGGCGCGATATGGGACAGGCAGACGGGGGTTCGGCTCAGCGAAGGCAGCGCCCACTGGTGCTGGGGACTTTTTTAATAGACCTACTGTACTCCATCTCTTTGGGCTGGGTGGGACCGACAGAACATGTCAGTCATCGGCAGCATGTTGATGGTGGTACCGTCCTATATGATCGCTGGACTCCATCTCTGTGGACTGGGTGGGACCGACAGAACATGTCAGTCATCGGCAGCATGTTGATGGTGGTGCCGTCCTATATGATCGCTATACTCCATCTCTGTGGACTGGGTGTGACCGACAGAACATGTCACGTCATCGGCAGCATGTTGATGGTGGTGCCGTCCTATATGATCGCTGGACTCCATCTCTGTGTACTGGGTGGGACCGACAGAACATGTCAGTCATCGGCAGCATGTTGATGGTGGTGCCGTCCTATATGATCGCTGGACTCCATCTCTGTGGACTGGGTGGGACCGACAGAACATGTCAGTCATCGGCAGCATGTTTATGGTGGTGCCGTCCTATATGATCGCTGGACTCCATCTCTGTGGACTGGGTGGGACCGACAGAACATGTCAGTCATCGGCAGCATGTTGATGGTGGTGCGTCCTATATGATCGCTGGACTTCATCTCTGTGAACTGGGTGGGACCGACAGAACATGTCAGTCATCGGCAGCATGTTGATGGTGGTGCCGTCCTATATGATCGCTGGACTCCATCTCTGTGTACTGGGTGGGACCGACAGAACATGTCAGTCATCGGCAGCATGTTGATGGTGGTGCCGTCCTATATGATCGCTGGACTCCATCTCTGTGGACTGGGTGGGACCGACAGAACATGTCAGTCATCGGCAGCATGTTGATGGTGATGCCGTCCTATATGATAGCTGTACTCCATCTCTGTGTACTGGGTGGGACCGACAGAACATGTCAGTCATCGGCAGCATGTTGATGGTGGTGCCGTCCTATATGATCGCTAGACTCCATCTCTGTGGACTGGGTGGGACCGACAGAACATGTCAGTCATCGGCAGCATGTTGATGGTGGTGCCGTCCTATATGATCGCTGTACTCCATCTCTGTGGACTGGGTGGGACCGACAGAACATGTCAGTCATCGGCAGCATGTTGATGGTGGTGCCGTCCTATATGATCGCTGTACTCCATCTCTGTGGACTGGGTGGGACCGACAGAACATGTCAGTCATCGGCAGCATGTTGATGGTGGTGCCGTCCTATATGATCGCTGTACTCCATCTCTGTGGACTGGGTGCGACCGACAGAACATGTCAGTCATCGGCAGCATGTTGATGGTGGTGCCGTCCTATATGATCGCTGTACTCCATCTCTGTGGACTGGGTGGGACCGACAGAACATGTCAGTCATCGGCAGCATGTTGATGGTGGTGCCGTCCTATATGATCGCTGGTTTCCATCTCTGTGGACTGGGTGGGACCGACAGAACATATCAGTCATCGGCAGCATGTTGATGGTGGTGCCGTCCTATATGATCGCTGTACTCCATCTCTGTGGACTGGGTGGGACCGACAGAACATGTCAGTCATCGGCAGCATGTTGATGGTGGTGCCGTCCTATATGATCGCTGTACTCCATCTCTGTGGACTGGGTGGGTCCGTCAGAATATATCAGTCATCGGCAGCATGTTGATGGTGGTGCCGTCCTATATGATCGCTGGACTCCATCTCTGTGGACTGGGTGGGTCCGTCAGAATATATCAGTCATCGGCAGCATGTTGATGGTGGTGCCGTCCTATATGATCGCTGTACTCCATCTCTGTGGGCTGGGTGGGACCGACAGAACATGTCAGTCATCGGCAGCATGTTGATGGTGGTGCCGTCCTATATGATCGCTGGACTCCATCTCTGTGGACTGGGTGGGACCGACAGAACATATCAGTCATCGGCAGCATGTTGATGGTGGTGCCGTCCTATATGATCGCTGTACTCCATCTCTGTGGACTGGGTGGGACCGACAGAACATGTCAGTCATCGGCAGCATGTTGATGGTGGTGCCGTCCTATATGATCGCTGTACTCCATCTCTGTGGACTGGGTGGGACCGACAGAACATGTCAGTCATCGGCAGCATGTTGATGGTGGTGCCGTCCTATATGATCGCTGGACTCCATCTCTGTGGACTGGGTGGGACCGACAGAACATGTCAGTCATCGGCAGCATGTTGATGGTGGTGCCGTCCTATATGATCGCTGTACTCCATCTCTGTGGACTGGGTGGGACCGACAGAACATGTCAGTCATCGGCAGCATGTTGATGGTGGTGCCGTCCTATATGATCGCTGTACTCCATCTCTGTGGACTGGGTGGGACCGACAGAACATGTCAGTCATCGGCAGCATGTTGATGGTGGTGCCGTCCTATATGATCGCTGTACTCCATCTCTGTGGACTGGGTGGGACCGACAGAACATGTCAGTCATCGGCAGCATGTTGATGGTGGTGCCGTCCTATATGATCGCTGTACTCCATCTCTGTGGACTGGGTGGGACCGACAGAACATGTCAGTCATCGGCAGCATGTTGATGGTGGTGCCGTCCTATATGATCGCTGTACTCCATCTCTGTGGACTGGGTGGGACCGACAGAACATGTCAGTCATCGGCAGCATGTTGATGGTGGTGCCGTCCTATATGATCGCTGTACTCCATCTCTGTGGACTGGGTGGGACCGACAGAACATGTCAGTCATCGGCAGCATGTTGATGGTGGTGCCGTCCTATATGATCGCTGTACTCCATCTCTGTGGACTGGGTGGGACCGACAGAACATGTCAGTCATCGGCAGCATGTTGATGGTGGTGCCGTCCTATATGATCGCTGTACTCCATCTCTGTGGACTGGGTGGGACCGACAGAACATGTCAGTCATCGGCAGCATGTTGATGGTGGTGCCGTCCTATATGATCGCTGTACTCCATCTCTGTGGACTGGGTGGGACCGACAGAACATGTCAGTCATCGGCAGCATGTTGATGGTGGTGCCGTCCTATATGATCGCTGGACTCCATCTCTGTGGACTGGGTGGGACCGACAGAACATATCAGTCATCGGCAGCATGTTGATGGTGGTGCCGTCCTATATGATCGCTGGACTCCATCTCTGTGGACTGGGTGGGACCGACAGAACATGTCAGTCATCGGCAGCATGTTGATGGTGGTGCCGTCCTATATGATCGCTGTACTCCATCTCTGTGGACTGGGTGGGACCGACAGAACATGTCAGTCATCGGCAGCATGTTGATGGTGGTGCCGTCCTATATGATCGCTGGACTCCATCTCTGTGGACTGGGTGGGACCGACAGAACATATCAGTCATCGGCAGCATGTTGATGGTGGTGCCGTCCTATATGATCGCTGTACTCCATCTCTGTGGACTGGGTGGGACCGACAGAACATGTCAGTCATCGGCAGCATGTTGATGGTGGTGCCGTCCTATATGATCGCTGGACTCCATCTCTGTGGACTGGGTGGGACCGACAGAACATGTCAGTCATCGGCAGCATGTTGATGGTGGTGCCGTCCTATATGATCGCTGTACTCCATCTCTGTGGACTGGGTGGGACCGACAGAACATGTCAGTCATCGGCAGCATGTTGATGGTGGTGCCGTCCTATATGATCGCTGTACTCCATCTCTGTGGACTGGGTGGGACCGACAGAACATGTCAGTCATCGGCAGCATGTTGATGGTGGTGCCGTCCTATATGATCGCTGTACTCCATCTCTGTGGACTGGGTGGGACCGACAGAACATGTCAGTCATCGGCAGCATGTTGATGGTGGTGCCGTCCTATATGATCGCTGTACTCCATCTCTGTGTACTGGGTGGGACCGACAGAACATGTCAGTCATCGGCAGCATGTTGATGGTGGTGCCGTCCTATATGATCGCTGTACTCCATCTCTGTGGACTGGGTGGGACCGACAGAACATGTCAGTCATCGGCAGCATGTTGATGGTGGTGCCGTCCTATATGATCGCTGTACTCCATCTCTGTGTACTGGGTGGGACCGACAGAACATGTCAGTCATCGGCAGCATGTTGATGGTGGTGCCGTCCTATATGATCGCTGTACTCCATCTCTGTGGACTGGGTGGGACCGACAGAACATGTCAGTCATCGGCAGCATGTTGATGGTGGTGCCGTCCTATATGATCGCTGTACTCCATCTCTGTGGACTGGGTGGGACCGACAGAACATGTCAGTCATCGGCAGCATGTTGATGGTGGTGCCGTCCTATATGATCGCTGTACTCCATCTCTGTGGACTGGGTGGGACCGACAGAACATGTCAGTCATCGGCAGCATGTTGATGGTGGTGCCGTCCTATATGATCGCTGGACTCCATCTCTGTGGACTGGGTGGGACCGACAGAACATGTCAGTCATCGGCAGCATGTTGATGGTGGTGCCGTCCTATATGATCGCTGTACTCCATCTCTGTGGACTGGGTGGGACCGACAGAACATGTCAGTCATCGGCAGCATGTTGATGGTGGTGCCGTCCTATATGATCGCTGGACTCCATCTCTGTGGACTGGGTGGGACCGACAGAACATGTCAGTCATCGGCAGCATGTTGATGGTGGTGCCGTCCTATATGATCGCTGTACTCCATCTCTGTGGACTGGGTGGGACCGACAGAACATGTCAGTCATCGGCAGCATGTTGATGGTGGTGCCGTCCTATATGATCGCTGGACTCCATCTCTGTGGACTGGGTGGGACCGACAGAACATGTCAGTCATCGGCAGCATGTTGATGGTGGTGCCGTCCTATATGATCGCTGTACTCCATCTCTGTGGACTGGGTGGGACCGACAGAACATGTCAGTCATCGGCAGCATGTTGATGGTGGTGCCGTCCTATATGATCGCTGTACTCCATCTTGTGGACTGGGTGGGACCGACAGAACATGTCAGTCATCGGCAGCATGTTGATGGTGGTGCCGTCCTATATGATCGCTGTACTCCATCTCTGTGGACTGGGTGGGACCGACAGAACATGTCAGTCATCGGCAGCATGTTGATGGGTGCCGTCCATATGATCGCTGACTCCATCTCTGGATGGGTGGGGACCGACAGAACATGTCAGTCATCGGCAGCATGTTGATGGTGGTGCCGTCCTATATGATCGCTGTACTCCATCTCTGTGACTGGGTGGGACCGACAGAACATGTCAGTCATCGGCAGCATGTTGATGGGGTTGCCGTCCTATATGATCGCTGACTCCATCTCTGTGGACTGGGTGGGACCGACAGAACATGTCAGTCATCGGCAGCATGTTGATGGTGGTGCCGTCCTATATGATCGCTGTACTCCATCTCTGGACTGGGTGGGACCGACAGAACATGTCAGTCATCGGCGCATGTTGATGGTGGTGCCGTCCTATATGATCGCTGTACTCCATCTCTGTGGACTGGGTGGGACCGACAGAACATGTCAGTCATCGGCAGCATGTTGATGGTGGTGCCGTCCTATATGATCGCTGTACTCCATCTCTGTGGACTGGGTGGGACCGACAGAACATGTCAGTCATCGGCAGCATGTTGATGGTGGTGCCGTCCTATATGATCGCTGTACTCCATCTCTGTGGACTGGGTGGGACCGACAGAACATGTCAGTCATCGGCAGCATGTTGATGGTGGTGCCGTCCTATATGATCGCTGGACTCCATCTCTGTGGACTGGGTGGGACCGACAGAACATGTCAGTCATCGGCAGCATGTTGATGGTGGTGCCGTCCTATATGATCGCTGTACTCCATCTCTGTGGACTGGGTGGGACCGACAGAACATGTCAGTCATCGGCAGCATGTTGATGGTGGTGCCGTCCTATATGATCGCTGTACTCCATCTCTGTGGACTGGGTGGGACCGACAGAACATGTCAGTCATCGGCAGCATGTTGATGGTGCCGTCCTATATGATCGCTGTACTCCATCTCTGTGGATGGGTGGGACCGACAGAACATGTCAGTCATCGGCAGCATGTTGATGGTGGTGCCGTATATGATCGCTGTACTCCATCTCTGTGGACTGGGTGGGACCGACAGAACATGTCAGTCATCGGCAGCATGTTGATGGTGGTGCCGTCCTATATGATCGCTGTACTCCATCTCTGTGGACTGGGTGGGACCGACAGAACAGTCAGTCATCGGCAGCATGTTGATGGTGGTGCCGTCCTATATGATCGCTGTACTCCATCTCTGTGGACTGGGTGGGACGACAGAACATGTCAGTCATCGGCAGCATGTTGATGGTGGTGCCGTCCTATATGATCGCTGTACTCCATCTCTGTGGACTGGGTGGGACCGACAGAACATGTCAGTCATCGGCAGCATGTTGATGGTGGTGCCGTCCTATATGATCGCTGTACTCCATCTCTGTGGACTGGGTGGGACCGACAGAACATGTCAGTCATCGGCAGCATGTTGATGGTGGTGCCGTCCTATATGATCGCTGTACTCCATCTCTGGGACTGGGTGGGACCGACAGAACATGTCAGTCATCGGCAGCATGTGATGGTGGTGCCGTCCTATATGATCGCTGTACTCCATCTCTGTGGACTGGGTGGGACGACCGACAGAACATGTCAGTCATCGGCAGCATGTTGATGGTGGTGCCGTCCTATATGATCGCTGTACTCCATCTCTGTGGACTGGGTGGGACCGACAGAACATGTCAGTCATCGGCAGCATGTTGATGGTGGTGCCGTCCTATATGATCGCTGTACTCCATCTCTGTGGACTGGGTGGGACCGACAGAACATGTCAGTCATCGGCAGCATGTTGATGGTGGTGCCGTCCTATATGATCGCTGTACTCCATCTCTGTGGACTGGGTGGGACCGACAGAACATGTCAGTCATCGGCAGCATGTTGATGGTGGTGCCGTCCTATATGATCGCTGTACTCCATCTGTGGACTGGGTGGGACCGACAGAACATGTCAGTCATCGGCAGCATGTTGATGGTGGGCGTCCTCTATGATCGCTGTACTCCATCTCTGTGGACTGGGTGGGACCGACAGATGTCAGTCATCGGCAGCATGTTGATGGTGGTGCCGTCCTATATGATCGCTGTACTCCATCTCGTGGACTGGGTGGGACCGACAGAACATGTCAGTCATCGGCAGCATGTTGATGGTGGTGCCGTCCTATATGATCGCTGTACTCCATCTTGTGGACTGGGGGGACCGACAGAACATGTCAGTCATCGGCAGCATGTTGATGGTGGTGCCGTCCTATATGATCGCTGTACTCCATCTCTGTGGACTGGGTGGGACCGACAGAACATGTCAGTCATCGGCAGCATGTTGATGGTGGTGCCGTCCTATATGATCGCTGTACTCCATCTCTGTGGACTGGGGTGGGACCGACAGAACATGTCAGTCATCGGCAGCATGTTGATGGTGGTGCCGTCCTATATGATCGCTGTACTCCATCTCTGTGGACTGGGTGGGACCGACAGAACATGTCAGTCATCGGCAGCATGTTGATGGTGGTGCCGTCCTATATGATCGCTGACTCCATCTCTGTGGACTGGGTGGGACCGACAGAACATGTCAGTCATCGGCAGCATGTTGATGGTGGTGCCGTCCTATATGATCGCTGTACTCCATCTCTGTGGACTGGGTGGGACCGTCAGAACACATCAGTCATCGGCAGCATGTTGATGGTGGTGCCGTCCTATATGATCGCTGGACTCCATCTCTGTGGACTGGGTGGGACCGACAGAACATGTCAGTCATCGGCAGCATGTTGATGGTGGTGCCGTCCTATATGACTGTACTCCATCTCTGTGGACTGGGTGGGACCGACAGAACATGTCAGTCATCGGCAGCATGTTGATGGTGGTGCCGTCCTATATGATCGCTGGACTCCATCTCTGTGGACTGGGTGGGACCGACAGAACATGTCAGTCATCGGCAGCATGTTGATGGTGGTGCCGTCCTATATGATCGCTGTACTCCATCTATGGTACTGGGTGGGACCGACAGAACATGTCAGTCATCGGCAGCATGTTGATGGTGGTGCCGTCCTATATGATCGCTGTACTCCATCTCTGTGGACTGGGTGGGACCGACAGAACATGTTCAGTCATCGGCAGCAGTTGATGGTGGTGCCGTATATGATCGCTGTACTCCATCTCTGTGACTGGGGGGACCGACAGAACATGTCAGTCATCGGCAGCATGTTGATGGTGGTGCCGTCCTATATGATCGCTGTACTCCATCTCTGTGGACTGGGTGGGACCGACAGAACATCAGTCATCGGCAGCATGTTGATGGTGGTGCCGTCCTATATGATCGCTGTACTCCATCTCTGTGGACTGGGTGGGACCGACAGAACATCAGTCATCGGCAGCATGTTGATGGTGGTGCCGTCCTATATGATCGCTGTACTCCATCTCTGTGGACTGGGTGGGACCAACAGAACACGTCAGTCATCGGCAGCATGTTGATGGTGGTGCCGTCCTATATGATCGCTGTACTCCATCTCTGTGGACTGGGTGGGACCGACAGAACATGTCAGTCATCGGCAGCATGTTGATGGTGGTGCCGTCCTATATGATCGCTGTACTCCATCTCTGTGGACTGGGTGGGACCGACAGAAATGTCAGTCATCGGCAGCATGTTGATGGTGGTGCCGTCCTATATGATCGCTGTACTCCATCTCTGTGACTGGGTGGGACCGACAGAACATGTCAGTCATCGGCAGCATGTTGAATGTGGTGCCGTCCTATATGATCGCTGTACTCCATCTCTGTGGACTGGGTGGGACCGACAGAACACATCAGTCATCGGCAGCATGTTGATGGTGGTGCCGTCCTATATGATCGCTGGACTCCATCTCTGTGGACTGGGTGGGACCAACAGAACATGTCAGTCATCGGCAGCATGTTGATGGTGGTGCCGTCCTATATGATCGCTGTACTCCATCTCTGTGGACTGGGTGGGACCGACAGAACATGTCAGTCATCGGCAGCATGTTGATGGTGGTGCCGTCCTATATGATCGCTGTACTCCATCTATGTGTACTGGGGGGACCGACAGAACATGTTAGTCATCGGCAGCATGTTGATGGTGGTGCCGTCCTATATGATCGCTGGACTCCATCTCTGTGACTGGGTGGGACCGACAGAACATGTCAGTCATCGGCAGCATGTTGATGGTGGTGCCGTCCTATATGATCGCTGGACTCCATCTCTGTGTACTGGGCGGGACCGACAGAACATGTCAGTCATCGGCAGCATGTTGATGGTGGCGCGTCCTATATGATCGCTGGACTCCATCTCTGTGGACTGGGTGGGACCGACAGAACATGTCAGTCATCGGCATCATGTTGATGGTGGTGCCGTCCTATATGATCGCTGTACTCCATCTCTGTGGACTGGGTGGTTCCGACAGAACATGTCAGTCATCGGCAGCATGTTGATGGTGGCGCCGTCCATATGATCGCTGGACTCCATCTCTGTGGACTGGGGGGACCGACAGAACATGTCAGTCATCGGCAGCATGTTGATGGTGGTGCCGTCCTATATGATCGCTGTACTCCATCTATGTGTACTGGGCGGGACCGACAGAACATGTCAGTCATCGGCAGCATGTTGATGGTGGTGCCGTCCTATATGATGCGCTGGACTCCATCTCTGTGTACTGGGTGGGACCGACAGAACATGTCAGTCATCGGCAGCATGTTGATGGTGGTGCCGTCCTATATGATCGCTGTACTCCATCTCTGTGGACTGGGTGGGACCGACAGAACATGTCAGTCATCGGCAGCATGTTGATGGTGGTGCCGTCCTATATGATCGCTGTACTCCATCTCTGTGGACTGGGTGGGACCGACAGAACATGTAGTCATCGGCAGCATGTTGATGGTGATGCCGTCCTATATATCGCTGCCCATCTATGTGTACTGGGCGGGACCGACAGAACATGTCAGTCATCGGCAGCATGTTGATGGTGGTGCCGTCCTATATGATCGCTGGACTCCATCTCTGTGGACTGGGTGGGACCGACAGAACATGTCAGTCATCGGCAGTATGTTGATGGTGGTGCCGTCCTATATGATCGCTGTACTCCATCTCTGTGGACTGGGTGGGACCGACAGAACATGTCAGTCATCGGCAGCATGTTGATGGTGGTGCCGTCCTATATGATCGCTGTACTCCATCTCTGTGGACTGGGTGGGACCGACAGAACATGTCAGTCATCGGCAGCATGTTGATGGTGGTGCCGTCCTATATGATCGCTGGACTCCATCTCTGTGAACTGGGTGGGACCGACAGAACATGTCAGTCATCGGCAGCATGTTGATGGTGGAGCCGTCCTATATGATCGCTGTACTCCATCTCTGTGGACTGGGTGGGACCGACAGAACACATCAGTCATCGGCAGCGTGTGATGGTGGTGCCGTCCTATATGATCGCTGGACTCCATCTCTGTGGACTGGGTGGGACCGAAAGAACATGTCAGTCATCGGCAGCATGTTGATGGTGGTGCCGTCCTATTGATCGCTGTACTCCATCTCTGTGGACTGGGTGGGACCGACAGAACATGTCAGTCATCGGCAGCATGTTGATGGTGATGCCGTCCTATATGATCGCTAGACTCCATCTCTGTGGACTGGGTGGGACCGACAGAACATGTCAGTCATCGGCAGCATGTTGATGGTGGTGCCGTCCTATATGATCGCTGGACTCCATCTCTGTGGACTGGGTGGGACCGACAGAACATGTCAGTCATCGGCAGCATGTTGATGGTGGTGCCGTCCTATATGATCGCTGTACTCCATCTCTGTGGACTAGGTGGGACCGACAGAACATGTCAGTCATCGGCAGCATGTTGATGGTGGTGCCGTCCTATATGATCGCTGTACTCCATCTCTGTGGACTGGGTGGGACCGACAGAACATGTCAGTCATCGGCAGCATGTTGATGGTGGTGCCGTCCTATATGATCGCTGTACTCCATCTCTGTGGACTGGGTGGGACCGACAGAACATGTCAGTCATCGGCAGCATGTTGATAGTGGTGCCGTCCCATATGATCGCTGTACTCCATCTCTGTGGACTGGGTGGGACCGTCAGAACATGTCAGTCATCGGCAGCATGTTGATGGTGGTGCCGTCCTATATGATCGCTGGACTCCATCTCTGTAGGGGGGACCGACAGAACATGTCAGTCATCGGCAGCATGTTGATGGTGGTGCCGTCCTATATGATCGCTGGACTCCATCACTGTGGACTGGGTGGGACCGACAGAACATGTCAGTCATCGGCAGCATGTTGATGGGTGCCGTCCTATATGATCGCTGGACTCCATCTCTGTGGACTGGGTGGGACCGGCAGAACATGTCAGTCATCGGCAGCATGTTGATGGTGGTGCCGTCCTATATGATCGCTGTACTCCATCTCTGTGTACTGGGTGGGACCGACAGAACATGTCAGACATCGGCAGCATGTTGATGGTGGTGCCGTCCTATATGATCGCTGTACTCCATCTGTGGACTGGGTGGTGCCGACAGCTCCGTCGGAGCGGCTGGCTGCGGACGGACTCACTGCCACCGGCCCTGTTATCAGTGAACTATCGCGGTATCGGGTGGGCCTCTCAGCCAGGCTCACCAGGGGGGGGGGCGTCGTTGATCACACTAGGCTATCTAGGAACAGTGGCGCGGGAACTACTTTCCGACTGGGGGGGGGGGGGGCACACCATAATAGAGATCAACCTAGGGTACCCCCAAATCTATTTTTGTCACCGGTTTTAGGCCACTTATTTTTCATCCCTCGGCTTTTTCAACAAAAAGAAAACATTTGCAAAAAAGTGTGGTATTCCGTCTCAAAGCTGTGGGGGCACCGCCCCCACGGCCCCAGATTTGGGTGGGCAGGCTTACCCATTGCCCCCCCCCCCGGCTTTCGCGCCTATGTCTCGGAAAGTAAGAAAGTCAGAAAGACGCTGTAAAAAGGAATAGATATCTGGCTATAAGATCTTTCAAAATCATTACCACGGGCCGGGCCGGTGCCCGTCGCGGTCCAACCGAGCCGGGCCAGGGGGATGTTTGACCCCGCCCCTCTTCTTACTCGGGTCTCGAGCAACGTAGCGTCCTGCGGTATAGTGGCGTTCGAGAAAAAAAAAACATCCAAATCAGGATAAAAATACGTTCGTCGTTTCGTAGGCCAGGTGAAAGGTCAGGTCACATGTGGTAATCAAAAGTAGCATGTTGCCTATTTAATTAAACGTTATTTTGAAACACCAACGCATAACTCGGGGATGAATACAGGTGCAGCACCGCAGAAAAGCCCAATCGATAGCCCTTTTACCCGACGGCCGCTGGGACTCCGTGCCACCCGCCGGCCGCTGGGGAGCGGCAGTTGCCCCCCCCCCTTTACTTCTCCGACGATATTTTTGCAATGGGGAAAGATAGAGAAACCGGAAACTTTGCACTCATATTTCTAATAGCTAGCCTAGGTTGTGTCCAAATTTGGTGTTGATTCCATTTGCAATGACAATGCAGTGACGTCAGGAGTCAAATTATAGATAGGTGTTTCCTAGTTTTCTCACGATATATCCAACATATGATATCAATTTATATGTAGAACGACTGATCACTCGTCAGGAACTAGTTGATAGTGTACCAAGATGTGTCAGGATGACAGCAGGTGCTGTTTAGTTCATTTACTGTTGCGTTTCACGCTCAGCGACATCAGGAATGCTCCATATAGGAGGGCGACAACAGTTTATGACGCCAGCACTGCGACGTTATCCTGAGTGCTAAAACCACTAAATTGTCATCAAATATCTGAATCTGAATAATACCTTACATAGGTCTATTGAGACATCTTGAATAAATCTGAATACACCTTAGGTGTTTGCATAGGCGGCGGAACGATTTGAGACAAGGGGGGCACCATGGCTCAAGGAGCCAAACCTAGGGTACCCCCAAATCCTGTTTTCTCATCGGATTTAGGCCACTTATTTTTCGTCACAGCCCTGACACGATGATTTTTTTATTTTTTTTTTATTTTTTTTTTTACTTAACGAAAATGGCAGTTCACCCCCGTATGCAGAGGTGTAATTTTATATCTCTTTGTGGCAGGGTTGTGCTTGACTCATGAGTCGAGTCAGAAATTTGACTCAACTCTGACTCAAATGAGTCAGATTTGAGTCGAGTCGGATAAAATGTTGAGCTGTTGAGTTGAGTCAGAGTTGAGTCAGACAAAAATATTAAGGTGTTGAGTTGAGTCAGAGTTGAGTCAGTAAAATAACTTTTGACATTGAGTTGAGTCAAAAACATTTAGGAACATGAGTCAGCTGACTCAACTTTCTAGAAACAATATTAGTATAAGTTTTTCATTCTCCCCCCGCTTAACAACTTAGACCTGGCCCTGCTGCCGGATTTTTTCACCCCCCCCCCCCGCTCAACAACTTTTTTATCTGAGTCAATTTTGAGTCAACACACTTGACTCCACAAAAAATTTGAGTCAAGTTTGAGTCAAGTCATATTTTCATTGAGCCGCTTGAGTCATGAGTCGAGTCAAGGGAAAAAATCAGCTCCTTGTTTGAGTCAGAGTTGAGTCAGGGCATTCTGAAGTTGAATGATGAGTCGAGTCGGCAAATTTTTTTGGAGTCGAGCACAACCCTGCTTTGTGGGGCATATGCACCCACAATCCTGAATTATGCCCCCACAATGATGAAAATGCACCCACAAGTCTTTTACAAGGCTGCAAGCGTCATTTCGAGAGCACGGTGCCCTTCGCATGCTCTAACGGTGTCCTCCTGACCGTCTCGCGTTCACGGATAATATAGCGTTTTTAATCACTCGGCGCCCTTCTGGGAGAATGGCGCACTTTTGACAGCACCGCGCCATTCTCATGGTCTAACGGCGCCCTCCTGACCATCTCGCGTCCTTAGGTCTGTTCACCGTGCATCCCTCGAGTGTTCGGCGCCCTTCTGGCCTCTCAGCGCCCCTGAACCACATATAGCGTTTTCAATCACTCGGCACCCTTTTACGAGAAAGGCGCCCTTTTCATGATCTCAAGGCGCCCTCGTAACCATCTGGCGCCCCACGTCCCCACCAACGTAGCACTACTGACTGTGCGGCGCCTGGCCTCTTAGCGCCCCTGGACCACATAGCGTTTTCAATCACTCGGCGCCCCCTAAGAGAATGGCGCCCTTTTCATCGTGTCACGGCGCCCTCGTAAGTCGTAACCGTCTGGTGCCTCCACATTTCGTGCCCCTCCTACTGGATGGCGCCTCTCTACATCTTTTTTACGTCCTTCCGGTCAGTTTCCACTTTTAAGCGTGTATTTGCTTAGTCAGACACGTCACTTGAAGCGCCATTCAGCTAGCAATGCTATCAAATTCGGTGTTAATTTAGGCTGCCACATAAAGAATATCTATCCCGCCCCAAAACGGCCTGGCGCCGGCCGCCCCTACAGCTAGGCACCCACAATCATTTTAGGAAAATTACACCCCTGCCCGTATGTGTGGTTAACTTTAAGCTGATCCTCAAGTACCTATGTGTTTGTCTCTTCCTTATTGTCGTTTGATAAATTCAATTTATCCTACATGTATAATTACCAAGAAGCCATCGCAGTACTAATCAGTGGCGAATCCCAGGGTAAAGGTCACATGGGTCATGACTTAGGGCCTGGGGTCACCACATGCCTGCCAGGAGCACCACAGGCCTGACAGCCGACAGGGGCACCACAGGCCCGCCAGGGATGCCAAAGGCCTAGCAGGGCACCACGGGCCTGTCAGTGGTACCACAGGCCTGTCAGGAGCACCATCGGCCTAGCAAAAGCACTACAGGTCTTCCAGGGGCACCACAGACCTGCCAGGGGCACTATCGGCTTCGCAGGGGAACCACCGGCCTCGCAAGGGCACCATGGGCCTGCCAAGGGCACCACAAGCCTGTCGTTGGCAATTTAGGTTTGTCAGAGGCACCACAAACCTGTCAAGGGCACCTGCGTTCTAACAAGGGCACCACAAACCTGCCAAGGCCCAGGGACACCACAGGCCTAGCAAGGACACCACAGGCCTGTCAGGGGCACCACGGGCCTGTCAGGGCCCATGGGCACCTAAGTCATGTCAGGGCCCACCGTAGGCTTGTCAGGGGGCAGGGTAGGTAGGTACCACAGTCTTTCCAGGGGCACCAGCGGCCTAGCAGGGGCACCAGTCATCACATGACTAACCAAAATAAAGAAAATAAAAAACTGAAAATAGGGCACCACCAAAATTAAGTGGCCGAAATCCGTTGAGGTTTAATTTTGGGCATAGGTAGGGGCACCACTTCGATTCATGACCCTCCCCTTGGAGTTTTCCCGAATCCGCCCCTGGTACTAACATCAAATTTAAGGGGGGCACCTTGCTATTGGTGCCCCCCTTGCAGAATTCAAGGGGGGCACGGTGCCCCGGTGCCCCCCCCCCGTTCCGCCGCCTATGGGTGTTTGTATCGCTCTTCCATGTCTATCAAACATATTGCCAAAAAAGCTGCCGGGGACCTTTCAGGGCCTGGGATGACCTCGGGGACATAATAGGGGTGACAGACCTGCAACTTGTCTATTCAGTATGTCAAGTGTACATACGTGTATCCCGATGTTTGAGAGTGTCTAGAATGGCGTTCGTCCAAAAGTGACGCCATTGAACTATTAGGTATTGTCTTCCATTGACTGATAATGGAGAGTTTGTGAAATTGACCCGACCATTGATCACCGATACCGAAATTCCGATATGTGAATTTGTATAGATACTACTACTAATGTCAATAGCTGACAGTTTTAAAGCGATCGTTCAGTCGGTGTAGCTATAACGAGCTCTCTAACTTTGAACGGCCGTAGAAAGCCCCATCACAGCTTTTTTTCTGAGGTGAGGCCACTTAGCGTGACCTGATGACCTGGCCTTAGGCGACTTGGGTCTGGAATTATCCACAACTTGGGCGGAAAAGATGCATGAATTGGTGTCCACAAAAAAAAAAAGCGCTCTGCGCCGTCGTTTTTTATAGTCTGCTAGAAATCGCAGGGAGATGGGTTGCCAAAACCCCCGGGCCAGCGCGGCTGAGGATCATTTCTCGATCCCGTCTTCCAATCCGTCACCAGTGTCATCTCGCAATCATCACCAGTGTCATCTCGTCTCCCAATCCGCCAGCAGTCGTCACCGCCAGCAGCACCGGACGAACGGCAGTCAACGAGAAGAACTGACCGAGAGAGAGAGAGAGAGAGAGAGAGAGAGAGAGAGAGAGAGAGGAGAGAGAGAGAGAGGGGAGAGAGAGAGAGAGAGAGGAGAGAGGAGAGAGAGAGAGAGAGAGAGAAGAGAGAGAGGAGAGAGAGAGAGAGGGAGAGAGAGAGAGAGAGAGGGGAGAGAGATCTCCTCGAGTCATCACCTGGCTCAGAGGTCAGCAGTATTGCCGGCCCCGTGACCGCCAGTGCACCGTGCCTGCAGCCCCCCCCCCCCCCAGACGCCAGTCGAGATCACGCGACACAGGACATAGTACAACAGACATACCTTGTTCGGATTAGTAAAGCCGGGCTAGTCATCACGAGCATTAGCTATCTGTACGGGCACATATTTCAGTGATAAAATGTCCGTTGGAGAGCTGCATGAAATGTTGACCAACGCCGCGTTATCGAGCCCAACTCGTCTGTGCAATAGGCAGTGTCAACAGTACTGAAGAGGTCCCGGCGCGTCGCCACTCTAAACAGCGGGGGGGAATGCGGCTCCCTGCAATCGGCGGCGCACCTATCGTCTCCGTCGGCTCTCGACTATCGCTGAGGGGCCCTCCAACGGCCGGCATGGCCGGAAGTGGTGTCGTGTTCAGGTCAAACTCGGGTCACACCTGTGTGACTCTGGTGTTCCGGAACAGTCACAATTGTGACCCCGGCGGACCACACGGCCTGTGTGAGGGTTGGAAAGTGGAACAGTGACCTGACGTGAATGAACCGCTGTATGACGTCATATCATACGGTGACGTCATAGTTAGGGATTGGTCATTACGGCTACATTATCCGGGGCATGTCTGTACGTATAACGTGTCGACGACTGCTCTCTCTCTCTCTCTCTCTCTCTCTCTCTCTCTCTCATCTCTCTCTCTCTCTCTCTCTCTCTCTCTCTCTCTCTCTCTTCCCATCTATCTCCTCTTTATCATGTTCTGATTTATGATGCTGATCATCTCTTTGTTTTCTTTTCAGAGACGGCGATTCAACAGACTTGAACAGAGACGTCACGGACGGAATAGCTCGTCAGCCGCAACCCGAACAAATATGACGTCATTAGTAGTCAGGAACCACGTCACGGACGGAATAGTTCGTCAGTCGCGACCGGAACAAAATATGACGTCATTGTTAGTCAGAACCAACGTCAACGTCACGGAGGGATAGTCGTCAGTCGCGACCCGAACAAATATGACGTCATTGGTAGTCAGGAACCAACGTCACGGACGGAATAGTTTCGTCAGTCGCGACCCGAACAAATATGACGTCATTGGTAGTCGAACCAACGTCACGGACGGGATAGTTAGTCAGTCGCGACCGAACAAATATGACGTCATGTTAGTCAGAAACCAACGTCACGGACGGGATAGTTCGTCAGTCGCGACCCGAACAAATATGACGTCATTGGTAGTCAGGAACCAAACGTCACGGACGGAATAGTTCGTCAGTCGCGACCGGAACAAATATGACGTCATTGGTAGCAGGAACCAACGTCAACGTCACGGACGGGATAGTCTCAGTCGCGACCCGAACAAATATGACGTCATTGGTAGTCAGAACCAACGTCACGGACGCGCTAGGTCGTCATTTGCGACCGAACAAATATGACGTCATTGGTAGTCAGGAAACCAATGTCACGGACGGGATAGTTCGTCAGTCGCGACCGAACAAATATGACGTCATTGGTAGTCAGGAAACAACGTCACGGACGGGATAGTTCGTCAGTCGCGACCAGAACAAATATGACGTCATTGGTAGTCAGGAACAGAACTTATGACGTCAATAGTCAGTAATAAATATATTGTCAACACAAGTCTGATACAAAAACTTCATGTAATAACTAGCTGTAAGGAATAAATACAATGAAGTCGTCAACAATGAAGTGCTTACATGATGATGGATCACCACCAAATAAAGAGCAAATAGGACATAGGTATCATGCCAAGCCCTCAAAAGTCGCGAGGAATTTTGATGACGTCTCCGAACAACAGCCCCCACAGCTATAATGACGTCACGAATAGTCACGAGAAAATGTGATAATGTTACAAAAGCCAAGCAGCTATGATGAGAACCATGAATGTGTAGGTAGTCAATTTAAAACAAGACATACCAGAATAGCAATCTATGTCTTTCCTGGCTTCTGAAGATTGTCCACCGATCAGAGCAGAAAAGCATTTGGAACTCACTCTTGTAACCGAGATTTCGAAGTTATGCTATAGCATAATGTGCCGACGTCGTATACAACGTCGGCGCAAGCTATCGGCATAAAGTCAAAAAACGTAAATGACGGACCTTTCGTCAACCCTGCCGACGCACGCTTGTAACGTTGCCATAGCGTCCTGACAACGTTGTATACCTACCATAACCGCGCCCGCTGGCTTATTCAGCATACGCGCCCTGCTGGGGGGGGCAGATTCTGCCCCCCCCTGTCTAACTTCCGAACCGATGGTCGTAGAAAGACGGGGAAAACGGCAATCGAAAGCTCTCAACAAGGCGGATCTTAAGAGCCCAATTTTTTTTTGCTTAAGTAGGTCAGAGGTCAGGTCAAGGTCAGGTCAAGGGTACAAAATGCAAGTTTCTACAGTATCGGCCTTGCACCGTAGTTGCCGAAGAATGGACTGAGACTGATTGCCCAAAACGTGTCTTAGACTACCAAGACAATATTCGTTGACCACAATGTCATTCAAAGGTCAAGGTCAAAGTCAGGAGGTAGGTCAGGTCACCAAAACCAAAATATAGAAAAGGGCATGTGCGACACATGTTTATGGGTCATTTACTCATGGAATTCAATAGGCACACTCAATAAGTGATATGGACCTATGGATGAATTTCAGGTCGAGGTCAGGTCAAGGTCAGGTCAAGTGAGGTCAAATTTGAAGTTGGTTGTTAAGGCTAAAAAGGTGTCTATCGATGCAGTTTTTCACGGCGAATCGAATGGTGCTATTTTGTTTCCGTACGAGGTCTAGAACTTCCAAAAAAATCATTTTTCAAAAAAATTTGTGTGTCGTGACGTCATAAAAATTTTGAATAACTCCATTTGAACCGATTCTTCTCAAATTGGTATGTAGGTGCACATAGACCACTTCTTTGACATATATCGGTTTTTCGATAAACTCAAAAATTTTGGATTTTATAAATATTTTCCCAAAAAAGTCAGTTTTTGGAAAATTTTGGCCAAAATCCAAAATTTCAAAAAACCGAGATAGCCATTTGATAGACAAAGTAGAATCACGTATAACCTTTTTGTTACGTCTTGATTCCTTTAAAATGAAGAAGTTAGCGGCGTTTGAAATTTTGCCGTTTTTGAGGCGAAAATGGCGAACATGACGTCACTAAAACGTCAATTTCTCAAATATTTTCCGACGGATTTCGCTCAAATTTTCAGGGAACGTGTCAAATTGATGTATGATAAGGTACTGAAAGTTTGACGTCGCTGGCGTAACGCGTTTGGAAGTTATTGGCGAAAAACGGGAGGGGGGGCAGATTCTGCCCCCCCCCCAGCGGGGCGCGGGATAACTTACCGAAAAAACAACGTTTTGACAACGTTGTACCAACGACACCGTGAGCTGGACAGACCCTGAAATCCAATGACGACTTCACTGTCAAATTCTAGCAGCGCCCAATTTTACGACCTTTGGGTCACTGACCTGACCTGTAAGATCAACCAATGAGCTAGGTCATGGACAAATCTGCGTAGAATCGGCCTCCTCTCGACACATAGGTACAATATGCTCGTTTTTTTTTGCGAGCTTATTTTCGTTAGCAAAGTATCGCTATCCAACATTGTTATCTGCCGTTACGACCCTTAATCTATGGATATTGCCGAAAAACGGTATGGGGCAGATTCTGCCCCCCCCCCCCCACGGCGAGAGTCAGCGTAGCAAAAGAACGCATGAAAAAACGATAGAACTTGCATGTATTTATGTGAGCAATCTCAAGCAGCAAAAGCATTATCATGTGAGTGAAGTGTAGAACTCTTGTCCTGTAAGAAAGCAAAAAACGCGTAGCTCATTTACCTTTCTCTGATACAGGTGTCCTAAAAGTATGTCTCGTTTGCATACTTTCGCGCTCATAAATCATTCACACATTTGTAGACAATGTGGAAAAAGCCACTTATCCCTTATCCCTATCGCCGTGCATAACATCGGCACATAGCCATTAATTACACTTGTTTCGCACGTCAAACAGTTTCTATCACATTACACCAACAGCAAGTTTCACAGCACACGCCATGTGAATGTACAGTCTCTCACGAAAGTACCGATACACGTGAATGTGAGGAGCGGATAACCGCCGCGCGGCTAAACTCGCCCGCCCCCTTCCTCCTCCAATCGTCACCCATCCCCAGGTCAGGCAGTTCGGTGTCCCTCAAACTTGAGTCCTCCCTCGGTCGGGTTGTTGACACCGCCGCACGGTGTATCGATACGAGGACACTGAGCGCACTAATAACTATTCAGTTTCACAGGCGTTCGAAATGTAAAGGACATATGGTGCGTTCATTCTATCGATTCCGTAGAAAAGGGTGCTCTAACGGATAAGGATAGATAAGGCAGCATTGACGATCATCTAACTGTGTATCTTATCCATATATTTTATTCCCTAAGTCACACAATCTCTACAATTGCTCACCATCATTTGAATGATTTTCACCGAACAATCACGTCATGTTATCTTA